>NC_083433.1:8356929-8529429 GCF_020745735.1 Hemiscyllium ocellatum | reverse complement strand
AGAAAGAGAGCACGCGAGAGAGAGAGAGAGAGAGCGCACGCGAGAGAGAGAGAGCGCACGCGAGAGAGAGAGAGAGATAGAGAGCGAGCGCGCACGAGAGAGAGAGAGCGAGAGAGAGCGAGCGCGCACGCGAGAGAGAGCGAGCGAGCAAGAGCGCGAGGGAGCGCACGCGAGAGACAGAGAGAGCGAGCGCGCACGAGAGAGAGAGCGAGCGCGCGCACGCGAGAGTCAGAAAGAGAGCACGCGAGAGAGAGAGAGAACGCACGCGAGAGAGAGAGAGAACGCACGCGAGAGAGAGAACGCACGCGAGAGAGCGAGCACGCACGCGCGAGAGAGAGAGAGCGCGAGAGCGAGAGAGCGCGAGAGACAGAGCGCACACACGAGAGAGCGCGCACGCGGGAGAGCGTACACGAGAGAGAGAGCGCGCACGCGAGAGAGCGTACACGAGAGAGACAGAGCGCGCACGCGAGAGAGCGAGAGCGAGAGAGACAGAGCGCACACACGAGAGAGCGCGCACGCGAGAGAGCGTACACGAGAGAGAGAGCGCGCACGCGAGAGAGCGTACACGAGAGAGAGAGCGCGCACGCGAGAGAGCGTACACGAGAGAGAGAGCGCGCACGCGAGAGAGCGAGAGCGAGAGAGAGAGCGCGCACGTGAGAGAGCGAGAGCGAGAGAGAGAGCGCGCACGCGCGAGAGCGAGAGAGAGAGAGCGAGAGCGAGAGAGACAGAGCGCACACACGAGAGAGCGCGCACGCGAGAGAGCGTACACGAGAGAGAGAGCGCGCACGCGAGAGAGCGAGCGCGCACGCGAGAGAGCGCGCGAGAGAGAGAGCGCGCACGCGAGAGAGCGAGAGCGAGAGAGCGAGAGAGCGAGAGAGCGAGAGAGCGAGAGCGAGAGAGCGAGAGCGAGAGAGACAGAGCGAGAGCGAGAGAGACAGAGCGAGAGCGAGAGAGACAGAGCGAGAGCGAGAGAGACAGAGCGAGAGAGACAGAGCGAGAGAGACAGAGCGAGAGAGACAGAGCGAGAGAGACAGAGCGAGAGCGAGAGAGACAGAGCGAGAGCGAGAGAGACAGAGCGAGAGAGACAGAGCGAGAGAGACAGAGCGAGAGAGACAGAGCGAGAGAGACAGAGCGAGAGCGAGAGAGCGAGAGAGCGAGAGAGCGAGAGAGCGAGAGAGCGAGAGCGAGAGAGCGAGAGCGAGAGAGCGAGAGCGAGAGAGACAGAGCGTACACGAGAGAGAGAGCGCGCACGCGAGAGAGCGAGAGCGAGAGAGACAGAGCGTACACGAGAGAGAGAGCGCGCACGCGAGAGAGCGAGAGCGAGAGAGACAGAGCGAGAGCGAGAGAGCGAGAGCGAGAGAGACAGAGCGTACACGAGAGAGCGCGCACGCGAGAGAGCGAGAGCGAGAGAGACAGAGCGAGAGCGAGAGAGACAGAGCGAGAGCGAGAGAGACAGAGCGAGAGCGAGAGAGACAGAGCGAGAGCGAGAGAGACAGAGCGAGAGCGAGAGAGACAGAGCGAGAGCGAGAGAGACAGAGCGAGAGCGAGAGAGCGAGAGAGACAGAGCGAGAGCGAGAGAGCGAGAGCGAGAGAGCGAGAGAGCGAGAGAGCGAGAGAGCGAGAGAGCGAGAGAGCGAGAGAGACAGAGCGAGAGAGACAGAGCGAGAGAGACAGAGCGAGAGAGACAGAGCGAGAGAGACAGAGCGAGAGAGACAGAGCGAGAGAGACAGAGCGAGAGCGAGAGAGAGAGAGACAGAGCGAGAGCGAGAGCGAGAGAGACAGAGCGAGAGCGAGAGCGAGAGCGAGAGCGAGAGCGAGAGAGCGAGAGAGACAGAGCGTACACGAGAGAGAGAGCGCGCACGCGAGAGAGCGTACACGAGAGAGAGAGCGCGCACGCGAGAGAGCGTACACGAGAGACAGAGCGCGCACGCGAGAGAGCGTACACGAGAGAGACAGAGCGCGCACGCGAGAGAGCGAGAGCGAGAGAGACAGAGCGCGCACGCGAGAGAGACAGAGCGAGAGAGACAGAGCGAGAGAGACAGAGCGAGAGAGACAGAGCGAGAGAGACAGAGCGAGAGCGAGAGAGACAGAGCGAGAGCGAGAGAGACAGAGCGAGAGCGAGAGAGACAGAGCGAGAGCGAGAGAGAGAGACAGAGCGAGAGAGACAGAGCGAGAGAGACAGAGCGAGAGAGACAGAGCGAGAGAGACAGAGCGAGAGAGACAGAGCGAGAGAGACAGAGCGCACACACGAGAGAGCGCGCACGCGAGAGAGACAGAGCGAGAGAGACAGAGCGAGAGCGAGAGAGAGAGACAGAGCGAGAGAGACAGAGCGAGAGAGACAGAGCGAGAGAGACAGAGCGAGAGAGACAGAGCGAGAGAGACAGAGCGAGAGAGACAGAGCGAGAGAGACAGAGCGAGAGAGACAGAGCGCACACACGAGAGAGCGCGCACGCGAGAGAGCGAGAGAGACAGAGCGAGAGCGAGAGAGACAGCGAGAGACAGAGCGAGAGCGAGAGAGACAGCGAGAGACAGAGCGAGAGAGACAGCGAGAGAGCGAGAGAGAGCCAGAGCGAGAGAGAGCCAGAGCGAGAGAGAGCCAGAGCGAGAGAGAGCCAGAGCGAGAGAGAGACAGAGCGAGAGAGAGACAGAGCGAGAGAGAGACAGAGCGAGAGAGAGACAGAGCGAGAGAGAGACAGAGCGAGAGAGAGACAGAGCGAGAGAGAGACACAGAGCGAGAGAGAGAGACAGAGCGAGAGAGAGAGACAGAGCGAGAGAGAGAGACAGAGCGAGAGAGACACAGAGCGAGAGAGAGACAGAGCGAGAGAGAGACAGAGCGAGAGAGAGACAGAGCGAGAGAGAGACAGAGCGAGAGAGAGACAGAGCGAGAGAGAGACAGAGCGAGAGAGAGACAGAGCGAGAGAGAGACAGAGCGAGAGAGACACAGAGCGAGAGAGAGACACAGAGCGAGAGAGAGACACAGAGCGAGAGAGAGACACAGAGCGAGAGAGAGACACAGAGCGAGAGAGACAGAGCGAGAGAGACAGAGCGCGCACGCGAGAGAGCGTACGCGAGAGAGCGTACGCGAGAGAGCAAGCGCGAGCGCACGCGAGAGAGAGAGAGCGCGAGAGAGCGAGCGAGCGCACGCGAGAGAGCGCGAGCGAGCGCGCACGCGAGAGAGCGCGAGCGAGCGCGCACGCGAGAGAGCGCGAGCGAGCGCGCACGCGAGAGAGCGCGAGCGAGCGCGCACGCGAGAGAGCGCGCACGCGAGAGAGCGCGCACGCGAGAGAGCGCGCACGCGAGAGAGCGCGAGCGAGAGCGCACGCGAGAGAGACAGAAAGCACGCGAGAGAGAGCACGCGAGAGAGAGCACGCGAGAGAGAGCACGCGAGAGAGAGCACGCGAGAGAGAGCACGCGAGAGAGAGCACGCGAGAGAGAGCGCGAGTGCACGCGAGAGAGAGAGAGAGCGAGCGCACGCGAGAGAGAGCGAGAGCGAGAGCGAGAGAGCTAGAGCGCGCACGCGAGAGAGAGAGCGCGCACGCGAGAGAGAGAGCGCGCACGCGAGAGAGAGAGCGCGCACGCGAGAGAGAGAGAGCGCGCACGCGAGAGAGAGAGAGAGCACGCGAGAGCGAGCGAGTGAGCATGGAGAGAGAGAGAGAGCAAGCACGCGAGAGAGAGAGCGTGCACGCGTGAGAGAGAGAGAGAGAGAGAGCACGCGAGAGCGAGCGAGTGAGCATGGAGAGAGAGAGAGCAAGCACGCGAGAGAGAGAGCGTGCACGCGTGAGAGAGAGAGAGAGAGAGAGAGAGAGAGAGAGAGAGAACGCACGCGAGAGAGAGAGAGAGCACGCGAGAGAGAGCGAGCATGCGAGAAAGAGAGAGAGAGCGCACGCGAGAGAGAGAGAGCGAGAGAGAGAGAAAGCTGACTCCATCGCGATTGTCAAATAAAGGAATTCAATAAACATTTGGATAGGAAGAAATTGCGGAGGACATGAGAGTGAACAAGAGTGGGTCACTTTGTCCTGCCAGCCTGCTCCTCCACTCTAGGTCATGGCTGATCTGATTTTAATCTCAATCCTATGTCCCTGCATTTCTCCGATAATCTTCCATCCTCTTGGTCATTTGGGACAGCACTGTGGCCCAGTGGTTGGCACTGTTGCCTCACAGGGCCAGGGACCCAGGTTCCATTGCACCCTTGGGTAACTGGCTGTGAGGAGTTTGCACATTCTCCCCGCGTCTGCGTGGGTTTCCTCTCACAGTCCAAAAATGTGCAGGTTAGGGTGGATTGGCCATGTCAAATTGCCCCACAGCATTCAGGGATGTAGAGGTTGGATGCATCGTCAGGGGTAAATGTAGAGGAATGGGTCTGAGTTGGTTACTCTTCAAAGGGTTGGTGTGGACTTGTTGGGCCGAAGGGCCTGTTTCCACACTGTAGGGATTCTGTTCTAGGAATCTGCCGGAGACATATTGAAAGATTCTACATTCCACTGCCTTTTGAGGTGACACTCCCAACACTCAGAGAAAGAAATGTTTACACATCTGTTTTTAAACTATGATCCCACGAGATTCTCCCACGAGAGAAAACATCCTTTTAAACATCCACCCACTCCAGTCCCCTCAGGATCAAAGCTATTTCAATGCAGTCACCTCTAATTGTTCTAACTCCAGACGATACAGGCCTAGCCTTTCTGGTCTTTCTGCGTGAGATAATTCACTCAGTCCAGGTATTAATGTGGCAGCTAAAGAGAAGCAGATGTAATCAGACGGCACTTGCCGAGAGCTATCACAGACCTACAGTGGGGTTGAATGGCCTCTTGAGTGTCAAATAATTCAATGAACAAGTTAAAAGGAACCATCCCCATTCCCAACCCAAACCATTGCCCATGTCTGCACACTCGCAGGTGGTCACGGGTGTTCTTATTTCCCCCCCCCCCCCAACTCACCAGGGTGTTGAGCGGCAAATCATATGTCGTTGTATGGGGTTTGAATCCTCCAAACTGACAAGCGAGAGAGGTTTCTGATAGAAATATAACCAGGAACAAAGCCACCTAAGAAAAACAACAACAATCTTTACAACAAAATCCATTATTTCAAAAAAAAAACAAAAAACTAGGGCACTAAGAGTTCCGAGTTTCTTTTGAAGAAAAAAAAGTGTTCCTTTCCTCCTGTGCCCAGCTCTCCCCTCTCCACCCTGGAAATGCCCATCATTACATTGCTCGAGATGGAGATGGTTGATACTGCTGAACCCAACATCCCAAGCACGTTCAACTCTAACCTTTCCCCAGAAACGATCTGTCCAAATGCATCTCCCCTGCAGACAGTGGTTTGGTCAAGGGGAGTTTCCCAGAAGTCTCTGCAAGCCTCCCCCCTTCCCCATCCCAATCCCATTCCTCATGGGAATGTGAAACCCTGTATGAAAGCCCACTTTTCTCCCCTCCCAAAGAAGATCCCACAGACAGAAACAAGATCATGACCATGAGAAGGTAATCTGTTTCTGTGGTGTTGATTGGGGATTGATAATCAGTTGGGACACCGCGAAAAACATTTCTGCTCCTCAATCAGATTTTGTTCCTTTTTACTCTTTCGTGGGGTGGCCAGTGTCTGTCACCCAACCCTAATTGCTCCTTGAACTGAATGGCGTGTTCAGGCCACTTCACAGGACAGGAACCACATTGCTGTGGGGAGTCACATGCAGGCCAGACCAGAGAAGGATGGCAGTTCCCTTCCCTAAAAAGGACATTAGTGAATCAGATGGAGTTTTAATATAACAATTGACTGTTTTATTAATTGAATTTAAATTCTATGAGGTGCTGTGGGGGGATTTGAACCAGTGTCACTTCAGCAGTAGCCCAACTCTCTGGATCACAGCAGCTCAGTGGTTAGCACTGCTGCCGCCTAGAGGCAGGGACCTGGGTTCGATTCCACCCTCGGGAGACTGTGAGTGTGCGCATTCTCCCCATGTCTGTGTGGGTTTCCTCCCACAATCCGAGGATGTGCAGGTTAGGGCGAATTGGCCATGTTAAATTGCTCAGTGTTCAGGGGCATTAGTCAGGGGTAAATGTAGAGTAGGGGGTCAGTGTGAACTTGTTGGGCCAAATGGCCTGCTTCCACACTGTAGGGATTCTATTCTATGACAAACTTACATCCGTAAATCTATTGGTGAAATGTCCTGATTCCAGATAGGAGCACTAAAAGCCTTCCTTCTCTACCTTGGCATTTTTACACTGCATGCGCCAAAATCGTGGATGCACACACTATTGGGCTTCCAAGGGGCCTCAGGTGAGCATGCAACATGCAAGATACTTTGAATGAAGGGCAGAGCTCCACTGGGAGGCAGAATTTTCACCTGCCTGCACTTTCCACACCCTCGTCATGTACTTCTCACCCATGTGTAGGTCTTGTGGCACATTGGGTAGCGGGTACTCCAGGTTCCCATGTGTAGGTCTTGTGGCACATTGGGTAGCGGGTACTCCAGGTTGGACTCCCATGTCAGGACTTGGTTGTAAGGGGAGGCAATGTGGTATTATCATTATTTTATTAATCCAGAAACTCAGCTGACGTTCTGGGAACATGGGTTCGAATCCCAGCACGGCAGATGGTAGAATAGGAGTTCAGTTTGATAAAACAAAACCTGGATTTAAGAGTCTAATAATGACCGTGAATCCATTGTTGATCGTCACCTGGTTCATACTAATGTCCCTCAGGTAAGGAAATCGGTCAACCTTGCTTGGTCTGGCCCTACATGTAACTCCAGACCCACAGCAATATGGTTGACACTCAACTGCCCGAATAAAGCTCGCTACTAAACAAGCTGCCATTTCAGGATAGCTAGGAATGGTTTATAAATACTGGCCAGCTTGTGACACTCACTTCCCATGAGGTAATCCTTAAATAAAGTCAAAAGAAAGCGGGAGTTCATAATGTGGCCGAACAGGTTAACGATCAATTTGCAAAGGAGGAGAGAGTGAGGTCTGCAGATGCTGGAGATCAGAGCTGAAAATGTGTTGCTGGAAAAGCGCAGCAGGTCAGGCAGCATCCAAGGAACAGGAAATTCGATGTTTCAGCCATAAGCCTGAAGAAGGGCTTATGCCCGAAACGTCGAATTTCCTGCTCCTTGGATGCTGCCTGACCTGCTGCGCTTTTCCAGCAACACATTTTCAGCTATCAATTTGTGAACCCTTCCAACACACACTGACAGCAGGCAGCAAGAGCAGGGAGGATTCAAAAGATCACAAAACATTGGAGCAGAATTAGGCCATTCGGCCCATCACATCTGCTCCACCATTCAATCACGGCTGATAAGCTTCTCAACCCCATTCTCCTGCCTTCTCCTTGTAAATCTCGGAATCTCCCAGGATTCCTTGAGATTGCAATCTCAGTCTCTCTCCATAGATGACTAAGATGAAAGCTGGTGTCACTATGGTCTTCTGAGACTATAGGCACCTGGTGGTGGTTTAACCAGAGGGTCACCATCCGTCAGACAAGGGGAGAGGTTGAGAAAGTGGGACTGACACAATAACTTCAGCCAGTATACAGGGATTGAACCCTTGCTGCTGGAGTCAGTCGCTTTGCGGACCAGCTGTCCAAGCAACTGAACTAGCCAACAACATGCTGCGAGTGTTCCAGTAACTCACAAACCTGATCCATCTCAGTCATGGAGTCATACAGCACAGAAACAGACCCTTCAGTCCAACTTACCCATGCCAGCCAGATAGGCTAAATTAATCTTGTCCCATTTGCCAGCATTTGGCCCACATCCCTTCCAATCCTTCTTATTCATATGTCCATCCGGGTGCCTTTTAAGTGTTGTAATTGTACCAGCCTCCACCACTTCTCTTTGCAGCTCATTCCATACATGCACCACCTTCTGTGTGAGAAAATCTTCCCCTAAGGTCCCTTTTAAATCTTCCCCTCTCACCTTAAACCTATACTCTGCCCCAGGGAAAAGACCTTGGCTATTCACCCTATCAATGCCCTTCAGGATTTTCTAAACTTTTCATGAACATCACCCCTCAGCCTCAGATGCTCCAGAGAAAACAGCCTCAACCTATTCGGCCTCTCCCTAAGGCTCAAACCCTCCAACCCCAGCAACCTCCTTGTAAATCTTTTCTGATTGCAGACAAAAATTGGATCAAAAGAAAAATAAATATCAGAGCTGCGGTTTAAGACTCTCCCTCAGAGCTTGCACAGGTACGATGGGCTGAACGGACCACCTCCCAACTTTCTACAAAATCCAGAAAAAGAGAAAAAAAAACAGAAGAATTGAACAATTAGGAACTCAGCTAATCCCGGCACCACCAGAACGGTCATCTCACATCCTCAGAGTCAAGATCAGAAGTCAAATGACACCAGGTTATAGTCCAAATCCCAAGCTTTCGGAGCGCTACTCCTTCGTCACATGACATCCAGGACAGAAGAGGGTCTTAGCTGTGAAACAAAAGTCAAGAGGAGAATAGAGTGGATACTCACACTCCAATCCCTGACTGCCCCTTGTCGCTCCTTTAATGAGTTCTTCAGACATACATGATAAAATTTCATCTCAACATCTCCACACTTTGCATTCCACCATTAAAGACTTTTCATCTCCTTAAAAAAAATACAAGAGAATATAAAGTTAAACATTTTAGTACACAGTTCTCAGCCCATCACTGCAAGGAAACAGATCAATTGGCAAGATTTTCACACATTTCCCTGGAGAAGGGCAATTCACCCATTACTCTGGCACCTGGTGCCATCTGTTTGTATCCTTGATCCTGCTCAGTCGCTGAACTGGGGTCTCACGATGGGCTCTCATTCAGTTCGTTGAGCGAGATGCAAAAGAGAAATAAATCCAAGAATTTTTAAACAAAAACGCACTAAAACGCGCCACACCAGGGATAGTGAAAAGAAATGCTGGAGAAAGGGCTTTTGTGTTTATTCAAAGACAATATGTTCAGCTGTTTCATTCAACCTCCTGTTACAGCGGGGAATGTAATTAAAACCAAATCCTTTTTTAAAAAAATGGTGTCAAAGCTTTGAAATAACCCATCAGTCGAGTTAGATTTAAATCTCGGAAAGTCAGAAGTGGCCAGCAAGTTGGTAACGAGTAAATCCCAGATTTCCCGTTTTTCTGAATTAGAAGCTCGAATCTTTATTGGAAGTCTGTCAAATTAGAGACAGCGAAGGAACTGACGTGAGGGGAACTGGGGGGGGGGGGGGGGAGGATTTTCCAACCCAACACTGGCTGCTGGAAGTTGGGCACGTTCAATCATGGCTGCTCTCCAGGGCTGTTGTCAACAATATCAGTCAATTGTCGCTACATTAGAGTCCACATCTGTGTATCAGGCCGAGGAACCTGCTCCATCCATTAACCCTTTGCATTGCTTCCTTTCAACATCTTGGGACACAGGAAATGAAGCAGAGGTGATGACGATTTAGTGGTATTATGATTAGACTGTTATTCCAGATAACGTCCTGGGTTCAAACCCGAATGCGGCTGATGGTGGAATCCGAATTCAAAAACAAAACTGCAATTCAGAGTCTAAATGAGAACGCTGATGCATTGACGATTGTTGGAAAAACCCATTTGGTTCCCTAATGTCTGTTAAGGAAGGAATCTGTCCTCCTTATCTAGTCTGGCCTACATGTGACTCCAGACCCACAGCAATGTGGTTGACGCTTAACTGCCCTCTGGGCAATTAGGGATGGGCAATAAATGCTGACCTGGCCAGCAACACCCACATCTGGCGAATGAATTAAAGAAAAGGTTTGAGCTATAGGGAGAGGCTCAATAGGTTGGGGCTGTTTTCCCTGGACCAATCAGAGGCTGAGGGGGTGACCTTATAGAGGTTTAGAAAATCATGAGAGGCATGGAAAGGGTAAATAGACAAAGTATTTTCCCTGGTGTGGGCAAGTCCAGAGCGAGAGGACATAGGTTAAGGGTGAAAGGGGAAAGATATAAAAGGGGCCTAAGGGCAACCTTTTCACACAGAGGGTGGTGTGTGGATGGAATGAGATGCCAGAGGAAGTGGTGGAGGCTGGTACAATTAAAATAACATTTAGATTAGATTAGATTACTTACAGTGTGGAAAGCAGCCCTTCGGCCCAACAAGCCCAGACTGACCTGCCGACCTATTCCCCTACATTTGTCCCTGCCCCTAACACCACGGGCAATTTAGCGTGGTCAATTCACCTAACCTGCACATCTTTGGACTGTGGGAGGAGACCGGAGCACCCGGAGGAAACCCACACAGACGCGGGGAGAATGCGCAAACTCCACACAGTCAGTCGCCTGAGGCAGGAATGGAACCCAGGTCTCTGGAGCTGAGAGGCAGCAGTGCTAACCACTGTGCCACCATGCTGCCCACGATGGCATCTGGATGGGTACGTGAATAGGAAGGGTTTAGACAGATATGGGCCAAGTGCTGGCAAATGGGATTAGGTTAGGTTAGGATATCTGGTCGGCATGGATGTGTTGGACCGAAAACTGTTTCCCTGCCATATATCTCTATGACTCAGATTCTTAAATCATCCGAGTCCCAATGCAACTGCTTTAGAGTCCGAGCTTTTATTGCTTGAACAAAAAGCCCTTTGGCCCATCATCTGTGCTGGGAACCAAGCATCAATACACTATTCCAATCCCACTTTCCTGCACTTGGCCCAAAGCCAAGGCAATGGCTTTAAGCACCCAGTCTATCTTTAAGAAAACACAATTGACATAAAAGGAGGGGCTTTCAATGTTAACACCAACGAACCCCCAGCCCAACCCTTTCGACCAACAGCGAAGGGAATCCCTTTAACTTTTAAGGAAGGGGAGGATGCATTTAAACTAGTCCTGGTGATTTTCGCCCAGACGAGGAAGGAAATGTGATGCAGAAGTTAGTTCACCAGCTGCTGTTGGTTTCAGTTGCAAAGCATCAATCACATCGTTAGCAAATGTACACAGCTCACTCACTCTCACTGTCTGGGAACAATTAACGGCCCTATGTTCAAGTGAAAAACAAATTAAATCTCTTGGCACATTTGACAGAGGAAAATGAATCATAGATTTTATCATCGATATTATAACAGAGAGTGCACCACCCATGCATTTCATAGTATGGGATGTTCTGAAAGATGCAACGTAGCATGGATTTTATTTTCCCAAAAACCTCTCTCATCAAAAGAGATTTTTCTTGTCACCACCCCCCCCCCTCCCCCCTTGGATTTTCCAGAAATGTGAAGGACCCCCTCTCACTATGGGCCCAATGTGTTTAACAAATGAGACTTCCTCCAGCAAATAATTGCACTGATTCCTGTGAGAATCGCCAATCGCCTGGCTAAAATAAGGAGAGCCACCATCCAGTCAATAGCGGGTTGGATCTCAGGCCACGTTTCAGTGGGCCCCACATAAATCTGACAACCGTTTCCTTTGATGTTACAAGATCACTTTCCCTACAACGTAAACCCACCCTTTCATTGTGGTCCAACACAAAAGCGGGTCAAGCAGATTGGGCAAGGCTTGGGGTGGGGGTGGGGGAGGGGGGTGGTGGTAATGTCAAAGCCTAGGCTAATGTTCAAAATCACCCAACACCAGGTTATAGTCCAACTGGTTTAATTGGAAGCACTAGTTTTCGGAGCGACGCTCCTTCATCAGGTGTTTGTGGAGTACAAGATCGTACGACACAATTTATAGCAAGGTGTGATGTAACTGAAATTATCTATTGAAAAAGACCTGGATTGTTTGTGAAGTCTGTCATCTTTTAGAATGACCATGTTGGTTTCATTGCTTTCTTATGTAAATCTCAGAACTTGCTTAAAAGTTACATTCTCAACGTAACGTTCTGAGATTCAGATTCACGGTTGCTCACAGAATAGGAATTCAGTAAAGGTCCTAAAATAAAAACCGCAGCAGCCCATTGGGTACAGTCACTTGTTAGAGAGAGACCCAAATTGGCACGTTTTCTCCAAAGGTCACCGCACCTCAGGCCAGGATTGAGGTCAAAGAGGCAGAGCCTTCAATGGTAATTTGGCAGGAGCAGGAATTGAACCTGCACTATTGATACATCAGCCAGCTATCCAGACAACTGAGCAAACCAACCGAATATGCTCACTTAATGTCTTTTAGGGAGGAAAGCCGCCATCCTTACCAAGTCTGGTCTACATATGACTGCAGGCCCACAGCAACGTGGTTGACCTTTAACTGCCCTCTGCAATACCCAGCAAGATACTCTTCAAGGGCAATTCGAGATGGGTGGCAAGAGCTGGCTTTGCCAGTGATGCCTCTATCCCACAACAAATATTAAACATAAATATTAATACGGCATAAAAAAGCCAGAGGGTAAATTCCATTCAGCTGTTTATCCCCCTATAGCCCTCCAATCTATATCCCCAATGTGACATACACATTCCCATTTGAAATCCTTCTGTGGTCTCTACATCCACCAGTCTCATCCAGGTCACGCTAGATTTCCTAGTGTGGAAACAGGCCCTTCAGCCCAACCAGTCCACACTGACCCCCCAAAGAGTAACCCAACCAGACCCATTTCCCTCTGACTAATGCACCTAACACTATGGGCAATTTCCCATGGCCAATTCACCCTGACCTGCACATCTTTGGGCTGTGGGAGATAACCAGACCATCCGGAGGAAACCCACGCAGACACAGGGAGAACATCCACACAATCACCTGAGGCTGGAATCGAACCTGGGACCCTGGTGCTGAGAGGCAGCAGCGCTCACCACTGTGCCAACAAGTTGAAGCTTCACTCAAGATCTTTGGGCCATTGACTGGGAAGAATTCACACCTTTCTCAGGATTTCCCATTTGCCTCAGCTGGCCCATGAGAGGCAAACAATAGCCCCAGATGCTCTTCCCCATTTGTGGAGAGACCCCCCCACCCCCCACGATGACATGATAGGCGAATCAAACCCATGGGGCCATTCGGACATTCAATTAGATCACAGTAAATCTTAACTTATATGGCTTATCAAAGGAAACTAACAGTTATCAATTATGCCTCCAACACCCAAAGCCTTTTGCAGAGTGGGTTCTAAGCATCCACTGCCCAGCAAGTGTGGAAAACAAAATGCCTCCCTCTTTCTTAAAATCGGCCAGGTTTATAACGTTTAGAATATGTCAGTTTTTCTCCTTCAGAGAAAACAATTTCAAAACAAGTTGCACTAAAGATGTCAAGGAATATGGAACTGTGTGGGAAATGATGGATGTACAGCAACTATGAATGGCCTAGTTATAAACTTGAGACTGAGTGGTCTACTCCTGCTCTTATTTTCAGTCATCCAGGTACGCAAGGGTGGCATGGTGGATCAGTGGTTAGCGCTGTTGCCTCACTTGAGGCAGGGTCCTAGGTTCGATCCCACCCTCAGATGACAGATTGTGTTGAATTTTGTTCCCCCATTTCTGCGTGGGTTTCCTCCCATAGTCCAAAAACATGTCGGTTAGGTGGATTGACCATGCTATATTGTCCATAGTGTCCAGCGATGCGCAGGCTAGGTGGGATTGCCATAGGAAATGCAGGGTTACAGGGACAGGGAAGGGGTGAAGGTCTGGGTGGGATGCTCTCAGAGGAATAGTGGGGACTTGATGGGCCGAATGAATTGAATTGAATTTATTTGTCATGTATACCGAGGCACAGTGAAAAGCATTTTGTGAGCAATACAGGAAGATCACAGATAGCAAATTAATAAGTAAACAGCGGCAAAAACCACAGGTACAGGCAAATGTTAAGAGTTTGAGAGTCCATTCAGTATTCTAACAACAGTAGGGCAGAAACTGTTGCGAAACCGGCTGGTGTGTGGGCTCTGGACTCTGGACTCTGTACCTTCTCCCCTATAGTAGGCATTGTAGAAAAACATTGCTAGGGTGGGATGGATCTTTGAGATGGTCTGCTTCCACTCTGTAGGGATTCTAAGTATTCAAGATCTCATCCTTCAGAAATGGACTTACTTTCCTTTTGAACCTTTCACAATCACAGGAATGTTTCAAAAGTACTGCACCACCACCAGAGAAGTTGAAGTGCAGAGCCCACATAAATTTAGGAAATGCACCAGCAAATCCCAGGCTCCCACAAACACCTGGTTCTCAAGATCCCAACAACCTCTTCAAAGTTTTTGCTTTTTTCCTAAAATGCGAGAAATGTGTCACCTGTCCAAGATGGCAAACGGGGCCTCGACTTAGAAGAATCCCGCCCGAAAGACAGCACCACAGGCAGGATGGCACTCCAGCGGTCCTGCCCTGAAGTGTCAGTGTGGATGCTGTGTCCGAGCCGATGGAGTGGGATTTGAAACCACAACTTTCCAACTCAGAGATGAGAGAGCTAACCCCAAAACATGACATGCACAAGACAAAACAGAGAGTCAGAGATGTACAGCATGGAGACAGACCTTCGGTCCAACTTGTCTATGCCGACCAGAAATCCCAAATTAATCTAGTCCCATTTGCCAACATTTGGTCCATATCCCTCTAAACCCTTCCTATTCATATCCCTATCCAGGTGCTTTTAAATGCTGTAACTGTACCAGCCTCCATCACTTCCTCTGGCAGCTCATTCCATACATGTCTGTGTGAAAACATTGCCCATGGTCCATTTTAAATCTTTCCCCTCTCATCATAAACCCGTACCCTCTAGTTTCGGACTCCCCGACCTTGCAACATGACCTCCCAACTCCAATACTCAATGCGCTGACCAATAACGTAAGCATACCCAACGCCGTCTTCCCCCTCCTACCTACCTGCGACTCCACTCTCAAGGAACTATAAACCTCCACTCCAAGGTCTCTTTGTTCAGCAACACAGGTTAAAAAAAACTACATTACACTGTTGGCACAATATTACTGTGTGTTGTTCAAATCTCAACAGGTCACACACATGTACGTCATCGACTGCAGGAGATTCTCGGCAAACACCCTAATTATGCCTCACCTCCTCGTCAGCAATAGCTACAATTACTTCCATCGTGTTCCTTCCTGCGGGTCAAACCAGCCAAAGACTTGAACACAGCAGCAAACTTGCATTCACAATCCCAACGGGATAATGATATTCGTTGGCGGATAAACAACTAATATCCCACAAGCATGATCGTTTTCATGGGATTTAAATTTATATTCAAGCGTGAGTCCTGGGATTCATGTCTCATCTGAAAGATTCTCCGAGATTGCTGGGACTTCCTGATGGCTGCAGTGGGAGCTCCAATCGAGTGATTTTTTTTATTATTCTGGAGGGGGAAACACTCTTACTCCAAAAGGTAAGAGCAACACCGAGCGTGCCAGCAGCTCAAACATCAACACCTACTGCCAACCTTCTTCATTGTATCAATGCATTGCAAAAATAATTCACTCACCACTGTACTTGCCTCTACACATCCTGAAGGTGTACTTCAATCACTGTTTATGTAGTTGTACTTTGTGTGCTGCACACGCCATGCCTGCTCTCCTTGTTCTATAACACAGGGGCATGCGGCCACAGCTGCAGCTTCAGATGCAAGGAGCCAGTGGGCAAGTCTACACAGCGACCTTAAGGCAGCAGTGATAGTGTTCCTACCTCTGAGCCATATGGCCAGAGTCCAAGTCACCCCTGCTCCAAAGGTGTGGCATAACACAGCCAAACAGGTTCATTGAACTGCAGCAAGCATCTTTTTTAAAAATGTTGTTTTGCAGATTCTGGGCATCATTGGCAAAGCTGAAAAATGTGTTGCTGGTTAAAGCACAGCAGGTTAGGCAGCATCCAAGGAACAGGAAATTCAACGTTTCGGGCCAGAGCCCTCATCGAATTTCCTGTTCCTTGGATGCTGCCTAACCTGCTGTGCTTTAACCAGCAACACATTTTCAGCTCTGATCTCCAGCATCTGCAGACCTCACTTTTTAGCCCATCATTGGCAAAGCCAGGTTCCTGCCCACCCCTCAAGGGAGCAGCGTTGAGCCAACATCTTGAATACAACAGGGGGGCAGGTTTATTTCAGAGGGCATTGCTGCCAGTCTGGAGTCACACCGAAGCTGGAACAGGTGAGGATGGCACACTTTCACTCCTCAAGGAATATTAACATGATGGTTCAGTGGTTAATAGTGCTGCCTCACAGCGCCAGGGACCCAGGTTCAATTCCAGCCTTGGGTGACCCTCCGTGTGGAGTTTGCACATTCTCCCCCATGTCTGTGTGGGTTTCCTCCCACAATCCAAAGATGTGCAGGTTAGGTGAATTGACCGTGCCTATAGTGTTCAGGGGTGGATGCATTAGTCAAGGGGAACGGGTCTGGGTGGGTTACTCTTCAGGGGGTTGATGTGGACTTGTTGGGCTAAAAGGCCTGTTTCCACACTGTAGAGATTCTAATTCTATTAAACTTGGTGGTTTCATAATAACTGTGACCAAAATGAGACTTGAAAATTTCAGATTTATTCTATTTCAAATTCCCTCAGGAGGCAATGGGATTTGAACCTTTGTCTTGAGAGCACAAGTATCTGGATTACTAGCCTAGTACTATAACCACTAGCCTGCCATATCCACACTGGACACCCTACTCAGGCTTGTCAGTGGTTGTAGGGCTTAGTCATGAATTCACTCAAGTTACAAACTGAAGGAATAACTAGCAGAGTGCACAGAGTGAGCAGGAGCAGAGATTGGAGTGGATTCAGCCCAGTCCATAACTCAGGGAGACAGAAGATAACATTCACAACACAGTAGCCTTTTACTGGGATACTCTCAGAGTCATAAGATACAGAAACACACCCTTTGGTCCAACCAATCCACGCCAGACATAATCCCAAACTAAAGTAGTCCCACCTGCCAGTAGCTAGCCCAAATCCCTCCACACCACAGTGGCTCAGTGGTTAGCACTGCTGCCTCACGGTGCCAGAGACCTGGGTTCAATTCCCACCTTGGGCAACTGTCTGAGTAGAGTTTGCACATTCTCTTAGTGTCTGTGTGGGTTTGGTCAGATTTCCTCCTGCAGGCCAGGTGAATTGGCCATGTTAGAGTGCGTTAGTCAGGGATGAACGTAGTGGAATGGGTCTGGGTGGGTTGCTCTTTGGAGGGTTGGTATGGACTTGTTGGGCCGAAGGGCCTGTTTCCACACTGTAGGGAATCTAATCTAAACCTTTCCTATTCATGAACTTATCCAAAGGTCTTCTAAACGTTGTAATTGTACCCACATCCACCACTTCCTCAGGAAGTTCATTCCACACATGAACCACTCGGTGTAAAAAAAACCCTTGCCCTCATGTCTTTTTTCAATGTCTCTCCTCTCACCTTGAAAGTGCACCCCTCGACTTGAAAATCCCCCACCCTAGGTTAAAGGCAGTGACCATTACAAACTAAAAACCAAACAGCAAGGGGAAGCTAACTCAACGACAGCACTGAGCACACCAAAAAGAATCGGCGATGGGACAAAAAAAAAGCAAAATATCGCCGACACCAGAGATCTGAAATAAAAGCAAAAAAATTGCTGTAGAAACTCAGCAGGCCTGACAACATCTGTGGGAGGGAGACAGAGACAAAAACAACTAATGTTTCAAGTCTGATTTGACGGTGTTTGGGTGAGCAGTTACTGGACTGATTTCTGGTGGGTCTCTTGATGCTTGACTGTGTCACACATGACCCGTCAGTCTCTGACGCACGGGGTGCTGGACCAGGAGCGGTAACTATTTAAAATGTACTAAAAAGGTAAATAGCAACACACCTGATAGATAGCCACAGACCACAAAGGATGAGAGATCTCCTCTCCATCAGGGAGAGTTCTGAATAACGCATGGGACTCTACTGTGGTCTCACTGCCAAAGGGAGGATGCTGCTAAACTGGAAAGGGTGCAGAAAAGATTTACAAGGATGTTGCCACGTTTGGAGGCTGTCGGGAGAGGCTGAATAGACTGGGGCTGTTTTCCTCGGACCGCAGAGAGTGAGGGGTGACCTTACAGAGGTTTATAAAATCATGAGGGGCATGGATAGGGTGAACAGCCAAGTCTTTTTCCCAGAGTCCAAAACTAGAGGGCATAGGTTTAAGATGAGAGGAAAGATTCAAAAGGGACCTAAGGGGTAACTTTTTCACACAAAATATGTATGGAATGAGCTGCCAGAGAAAGCGGTGGAGGTTGTTACAAGTATAATATTTAAAAAGCATCTGGATGGGGTACATGAATAGGAAGGGTTTAGAGGGATATGGGCCAAGTGCTGGCAAATGGGACTGCATGAATTTAGGATCTCTGGTCAGCATGGATGGGCTGGGCCAGAACGTATGTTGCTGTAATGTACAGCTCTATGGCTCTGCAAGTCTTCCCCAAACCATCATAGCCGGTAACTGGGATTCAACCTGCAACACTGCCACAACTCAGTACCACACCTCAGCCATTCCCAAATTATCCAACACACACACACACACACGCACGAGGATAACAAATGAGACAGTGGAACAAGGAATTCCTGGCCACTATGTGATGAATAAAGGACAGAAGCACCATCTAAAACGTTTCCCTTGCTAAAATAAAAACAAGGGTGGTGTGAAATCAGACAGCACTGAGCCTGCTGGGAGACAGTGAGGTCTGCTGGAGATCAGAGTCGAGAGAGTGTGGTGCTGGAAAAGCACAGCAGGTCAGGCGGCATCCGAGGAGCAGGAGAATCAACATAAGCCCAGCACTGGGCCTTGCCGCCTATCGATTCCCATGTAAGTTCATCACAAATAGGAGCAGAATCAGGCCATTCGGCCCTTCGGCTCTGCTACTGCCATAGAGATGTACAGCATGGAGGCAGACTCTTCGGTCCAACCCATTCACGCCGACCAGATATCCCAACCCAATCTAGTCCCAGAGCTGATATGCTCCTCAACCTCAACCTATTAGCAATTTTTTTAAAAATCTGTCTCTCTCCTCCTCCATACACTCACTCACTCTCCCAGCATCCACCGCACTTTGGGATAGCAAATTCCATAGATTCACATCTCTCTGGGAGAAGTAGTTTCTCCTCAACTCACATTTAAATATGCTGCTATCCCAAAAGGGACAGAGAAGGTGGGAGAGCAACAAGAGACAGGGACACATTTTTAAAAAAAGGAAAAATAGATCACTGAAAAAAAAAGATCACTGGACCATTAACTCTGCTTTCTCTCCACAGATGCTGCCAGATCTGCTGAGCTCTTCCAGCAATTTCTGTCTTTAGAACAAAGAAACAAAATTGCACATCAGACACAGGGGTGTAACCACCAGTAAAGTCTGACCGCAAACCAACTTTCAGGGTGTTGGGCCCAGGCAACTAAAAATTGAGTCAAGGAGGGGTTTTGAAGATAAAAGGGGGTACGTGAAGAGATACAACTCACCAAATCTCCTTCGACAAACTCTACCTTAATTAAAAACAACAGCCACGTTAAAGCCATACACTGTCTGTGTGTGTGTGTGTGTGTGTGTGTGTGTGTGGACTCTAGTCGCTCTTCTTTCGTCACAGGTCGAAATCCTGGGTCTGGAGATGGACTGGGGTGTACAAAGCTAAAAAATCACACAACACCAGGTTATAGAAGCTTCAACATATTGTCTAGCTATCACCATTGTTAACAGCTAACCCGAGAATGCAACTTAGGTTTTGTGATTTACACATGAAAGAAGTGAAACTATCACTGTATTCTAACAGATGAAAGGCTGAACAATCAATTTTTCAATGTATAATTTCAGTTACATCACACTGTAAATTTTTGCTATAAATTCTGTTAGGATTGAGCCCTCCACTATCACCGGATGAAGGAGCATCGCTCTGAAAGCTAGTGTGCTTCCAATTAAACCCGTTGGACTATAACCTGGTGTTGTGAGATTTTTAACTTCGAAATCCTGGAAGCCGAGAGTACTCTCCTCAGCCTGAGAGTTCAAACGGCATCACGTGCTGCAGCAATGAGTTCTTAGAAGCAACAAAGACGGGCAATAAATCACTGGCCCAGTTAGCAATCTCCACACACACACACCCCGTGAAAACAGAGAGTGAAACAGACAGTACAGGTGTGTCCAGATAATCCACCCTGTATCAAACCTGACTCACTCCACAACAAAGTGGAGTGAAAGTTGATGCACACAATCTCGCCTCGTTCGAAGGAAGCAAACGCATTCAGAGTGGGACAGGAATCTTAGTTTTAAAAAGAGTAATCTCACAGAAGTGAGAAGGGATTACTACAGCTGCTGGAATATAGAGACAGGTAAGGGAGGGGGTTGGGTCGAGCAGAAACTTCTTTGGGAGTTTCCGGGTCCAGCACACGCTTGGTCAAGAGAGGTTAAAAGATCAATTTGTAATCGGAAATCCCCTTCCCTCCCAGTCACTCACAGGAATCACTTCAAGGGGAGTGGGGTGTTTATAACCTGTCACACACAATGCGTTTGGAAGTGATTATTCCTCAGGAAATAGTCGCTAGTCTAAGTTTTCTTTTGAAGGCTATGAAAAAGGAATTTTTTAAAAAAAATGTTCAAACTCGCTGAGAGCAGTTGATCATGTCAATTTCAATCCGACACAGAAAGTTAGAGAACTTGATCATGTCAATTTCAACGCGATACAGAAAGTTAGAGAACTTGATTAGATTAGATTACTTACAGTGTGGAAACAGGCCCTTCGGCCCAACAAGTCCACACCGACCCGCCGAAGCGCAACCCACCCATACCCCTACATTTACCCCTTACCTAACACTACGGACAATTTAGCATGGCCAATTCACCTGACCCGCACATCTTTGGACTGTGGGAGGAAACCGGAGCACCCGGAGGAAACCCACGCAGACACGGGGAGAACGTGCAAACTCCACACAGTCAGTCGCCTGAGTCGGGAATTAACTTGATCATGTCAATTTCAATCCGATACAGAAAGTTAGAGAACTTGATCATGTCAATTTCAAACCGATACAGAAAGTTAGAGAACTTGATCATGTCAATTTCAACGCGATACAGAAAGTTAGAGAACTTGATCATGTCAATTTCAATCTTCTACAGAAACTGATAGAGGAGTTTTCAGTGTATAAAGTTTTTAAAAAGTCTGACGAAAGTTGTGTCTTACCTGAAGCCAAATTGTTCTGGTGCAGACTAACACTATCCCCGGACTGTGTCACAAACGACAGGGGCTAACTCCACAGAGAACGATCATCTTCCTTTTAAAAACGTGTGTGTTTCAGGGGAGGGAGCCGGGTCGTCTGTTTCTTTGGGCGGAGCAGCCAGTGAGTGGCGGCTGATTAATCCACTGTCCGTCCACTCAGAGACTGAGGTGGGTGGGTTGGAAAAAAAAAGGTTTGCGCGGTTCACTGTCAGGATGTCCTCGGAAAATGAGGTGGGAGGTGCGGTATTTCCTGCAGAATGCGAGAAAAAGGGGAGCGGGGAGTGGGGGGGTTTAGTCATAAATTTGGAGGAGAGTTACAGGGGAAAGTGTGTGGGAACCTGAAACCCAAACGGAATTTGTGGGCATTTGAACAAGCTGCATGTTCATGGTTCGTTCCAATTTTGTCTCTGAATTTGCATCGAGCTGACTTCACCTGGAACTATCCAAGGGGTTAGTTATGGAATAAAACAGTATGACGGACCCTTCGGTTCAAATAGTCCACGCCCACCATGTTTCCAAACTAAACAAAGTCCCACCTTCCTGTATATGGCCCATATTCCTCCATACCTTTCCTGTTGGTGTAACTATCCAAATTGCTTTTAATTGTTAAAAATTCAGCAACACTAGGTTATAGTCCAACAGGTTTAATTGGAAGCACTAGCTTTCAGAGCGCTGCTCCTTCATCAGGTGGTTCATCAGACACCCTCCAAACCCCCATTAAGGAGCAGTGCTCCTAAAGCTAGTGCTTCCAATTAAACCTATTAGAACTGTAACGTGGTGTCACCTAACTTTATACACCACAATGCGACTACCATCGACACCCACTTTTACTTGTAACTGTACCTGCATCCACCACTGCCTCTGGAAGTTCATTCCACACTCAAACCTGAGACAAGAATGAACTATTGCAATACCTTTAGTGCTGCGGGATTGGGACAATTACTTGGAACAGTACAGCACAGGAGCAGGCCACCTGGCCCACCATGTCTGTGCTGACCATGATGTCATTCCAAACCAATCCCATCTCCCTGCACGTGGTCCCGATCACTCTATTCCCTACCTGTTCATATGTTTTAATGATGTGAAGGTGTTGGACTGGGGTGGACAAAGTTTAAAAAAATCACACAACACCAGGTTATAGTCCACAGGTTTATTTGGAAGCACACTAGCTTTCGGAGCGACGCTCCTCTGTCAGGTAGCTCATTTTTAAATGATATCTTAAATGCTTCTTAAATGTCACTATCACGTTGGCTCCTGGCAGCACGTTCTAGTCATCTGCATTAAAAACAAAAACCTCGCACATCTCCTTTTAAACTTTTTCCCTTCACCTTAAACCAATGCCTGCAACCCCACCCCCCCACCAAGGATGTGACATTACCACCCTGGGGGAAAAGACACTCACTATTCATGCCACTATATACTTCCATCAGGCCTTTTTTAAGGAAAACTCTGCATTTGGGTAGCACCCTTCATGGCCAGGGGGACTTTGCAACCAACTAAACACCTTTGAAGGGTGACTGTTATGGGAAGGTTGGTGGGTTGGCTCAGTTGGCTGGATGGTTGGTGCATGATGCCAACAGTGTGGGCTCAATTCCTGCACTGGTTGAGGTTAACACAAGGAACCCTCCGTCTCAACCTCTCCCTTCGTCTGAGGTGTGGTGACCCTCAGGTTAAACCACCAACAGTCATCTCTCCCTCCCGAACAAAAGAGCAAGTCTACCGTCTGACAGGACTGTGATGACTACTCTTACTGTAGAGAACACAACAGCCAATTTGAGAAAAAAAAGCAAAGTCTCACAAAACATCGAAGCGATAATGACCAGATAATCTGTCCTTTTCAATTTCTTTCCAAACAGCCTGAGAGTGGCTGGACACTTGGAGTATTCAACGAGATGGAGATGGGTACTGACGATGCTGGAGGTTAGAGTCAAGATTAGAGTGGTCCTGGAAAAGCACAGCAGGTCAGGCAGCATCTGAGAAGCAGGAAAATCGACGTTTCGAGCAAAAGCCACTCTAATCTTGACTTGGAGTAATCAGTTTAGGTTAGATTAGATTCCCTACAGTGTGGAAACAGGTCCTTTGGCCCAACCAGTCCACACCAACCCTCTGAAGGGTAACCCACCCAGACCCATTTCCCTCTGACTAATGCACCTAATTTAGCATGGCCAATTCATCTGACCTGCACATCCTTGGATTGTGGGAGGTAACTGGAGCACCCAGAGGAAACTCATGTAGACACAGGGAGAATGTGCAAACTCCAAACAGACAGTCTGCCTGAGGCTGGAATCAAACCTGGGACCCTGGTGCTGTGAAGTAGTAGTGCTAACCACTGAGCCACCGTGTCACCCCTCTGGGCAACGCAAGCTGAAATGTTGACTCTTACTTTCTCTCTAAAGATTCCGCCAGACCTGCTGAGTTTCTCTAGCAATTTCTGATTGTGTGATGTTTGATTTAGGGATAAATACAGGGACGTGGGAGCAGGAGTAAGCCTCAAGTACGCTTCACTATTCACATTAGTCATGGCTGATCTTCTCAATACCATTTCCTGCATTAATATTCTTCAATATTTAAAAACCTATCAAACTCTGTCTTCATGTACACAATTATTTATCTTCAACATAAAGTCCCGGAAGCGTTTAGCCCACCTTTGAGGGAAGGTGGGACTTTGAATTTAACATCTCTTCTGAGAGACAGCAAAAGGTAGGGAGGTTCAAAAGTAAGGGGCTTTTTTTTAAGATGAGAGAAAAAGACTTATAAGGGAGCTGAAGGCCAATTTTTTTTATACTGTGGGTGGGTCGTGTGTGGAATGATGTGGTGGATGTGGGCACAGTTACAACATTTAAAAGACAATTGAGTGAGGGTATGTGTAGGAAAGGTCTGGAAGGATATGGGCCAAACACAGGCAGTTGGGACTAATTTAGTTTGGGAACATAGTCAGCATAGACTAGTTGGACCGAAGGGACTGTTTCCCTATTTTATGACTGCATGTCCCCTGTCAGTGTCACACTCCCTAGATCTTCGAAAGGTCAGTATGGACTTGTTGGGCCAAATGGTTTGTTTCTACACCGTAGGGATTCTCTGACTCTATGTATTAAAAAGGGCGACCAAAGTGGCAAACTATTGTCAGCTAGTCAATGACAGTGTAACAAAAAGTCCCTTTGATCTTGCTCATCAACGGTGAGCCAACCAAGCAAGATGGAGACACAACATGAAACAAAACCTATTCTCATGGTCAATGTGAAGGTACTGAAAAAAGCAACCCCAAATTTGGATGGAAAGCATCCAGTCCATTTAGCTTGTCATTTTCTTTCACTTGCTGAAATGTATGCCTTTGGGGCCATAGGAACAGAAAGAGGCCATTCAGCCCCTCCAAACCTGTTCAACCATTCAGTTAGATCTTGGCACATCTGTGTTGAAGTCCATTTATTTCCCTTCGCTCCATGTCACTAATATCACTTTGAGACAATAATCTATTAATCTCAGTCTTGATGCACTACCACCTACTGGCCTTTAGGGGGTGGGCATTTCAGATGTTCTTGATGTGAAAAGATGCTGCATACTTTGAGTCCTAATGCAGTCCAGTTCTGGATTTCCTTACGAGAGGAAATCAGTTCTCTGCATTCTCCTTAGGAAATCTTTTCCCATTTTAATTCCGTTATATTTACTGACTCATGCTTCTGAATTCAGTGGATTACTGAAGTAAAAATGGGACGTTGCCGTTGTTGTGGGTAAGTTCACTGAGCTGGGAAGCTGATTTGCGGACGTATTGTCCCCTGTCTAGGTGACAAGGTCAGTGGCTTTGGAGTGTCCTGTGAAGCACTGCAATACTGTGTCTTCTGGAATTTACTGGGTTTCATTCCCATGCTTCCTGTTGCCAGTTCCGGTAATTTGCCGTAGTGGCCAGTATGCTGGGTCCAGGTCAATGTGTTTGTTGATGGAGTCCATGGATGTGTGCCATGCTTCTAGAAATTCTCTGGCTGTCCTCTGTTACGCTTATCCTATAATTGGTGCATTGTCCCAGTCGAATTTGTGGCCCTTATCATCTAAGTGTGTGGCTACTAGGGACAGCAGGTCGTAGAGTTCAGTAGCTTGTTGGATGCAGCTTGTTATTTGTCTGCCTGCTTGTCCTAGATAGTGTTTCATGCATGGCATCTTGTAAATTTGACCACTCAGATTCATGACAGTTCATAAACCAACAGCCATACTTGGACAATAACTCACCAGAACAGAAGACCCTACACCCATCATGTACAAAACTAATGTAATTTACAAGATTCCAAACCCTCCAGTCCCAGCAACATCCTCCTATATTTTTTCCGAACCCTCTCAAGTTTAAAAACATCCTATAGCAGGGTGACCAGAATTGAACCAGTATTCCAAACCAAAATGCTGTCCAGCCACTAACATGACGTCTCAACTCTGATAATTCATGCACTGACCAGCCATTTTGAAGGAACCATGTGCCTGCACTCCTAGCTCTCTTTGTTTGGTAACACTCCCCAGGACCCTACAATTAGCTGTCTTAGTCCTGCCCTGATTTGCCATACCAAAATGCAGCTCCTTCACATATAAATAACTTCAACTCCATCTGCCACTCCTCAGCCCATTGGCCCATCTGATCCATATCCCATGGTAATCTGAGATAACCTTCTTCACTGTCCACTACATCTCCAATTTTAGTGTCATCTTTAAACTTACTAACTATGCCTCTTCTATTCACGTCCAAATCATCTATATAAATGATGAGAAGTAGTGGACCCAGCACCGATCCTTCTGGCACTCCACTGGTCACAGGCCACCAGTCTGCAAAATAACCCTCCATTACCACCCTCTGTCTTCTATCTTCAAGCCAACGTTGTATCCAATCAACTAGCTCCCCCTGGATTCAATGTGATATAACTTTCCTAACCAGTCTACCATTAAGAACCTTATTGAACACCTTGCTGAAGTCTAGATAGACAACATCTACCGCTCTACCTTCATCAATCTTCTTGGTCACCTCTTCAAAAAACTCAATCAAGCAAGTGAGGCAAAATTTCTCACATATGAAACTATGTTGACTATCGCTAATCAGTCCTTGCCTTTCCAAATGTATGTAAATCCTGTTCCTCAGAATCACCTCCAACAGTGGCTCAGTGGTCAGCACTGCTGCCTCACAGCACTAAGGTCTGGGGTTCAATTCCCGCCTCAGGCCACTGGCTGTGTGGAGTTTGTACATTCTCCCCCTGTCTGCGTGGGTTTGCTCCGGTTTCCTCCCACAGTCCAAAGATGTGCAGGTTAGGGTGGATTGGCCATGCTAAATTGCCCAAAGTGTTAGGTACATTAGTCAGTGGGAATGAGTCTGGGTGGGTTACTCTTTGGAGGATCGATGTGGACTTAGTGGGTCAAAGGGCCTGTTTACACACTGTACAAAATCTAATCTAAACTTATCCAGCACACATGACTCCAGCCTACTCACACAGGGAACTCAAAAAGGACAAAGAACTATCAAAGTACAAAAATGGTACACTGTTTTTGTGATACAATGAGGAGGGTGTTGTCCTATGATGGGAAGTGGAGGTGAGAAGAATGAGTCAATCTCACATAGAAAATTCTGAGCGGGCTTGACAAAGTAGACGATAAGTTGTCTCTGCTAGCTGGGGAAACTGGAACCTGGAATAACAGGTTGAGAAACTGATGGTTTAAATTGAGATAAGGAGATTTTTCTTTGCCACTCAGACTCTGAAACTCTGGGATTGTCTACTTCAAAGGATTGTGAATGTTCCACATTGACACATTTCTGGTCTCTCAGAATCAAGGAAGAGGATCAGGCAACCACGCAAGTGGAGCAGATGCTTCAGCATGGTTCTACTTAATGTTGGAGCAGGATGGCGGGTCATATATTTATTGCTGGTCCTCTAATGTTCCATCTTCTGTCAGGTAACATGCTAAGATGTAGCCAGTCTCCAAAAAGAATTCAGTTTGGCACACCTTCCTCATTCCTGAAGAAGGGCTTATGCCCGAAACGTCGATTCTCCTATTCCTTGGATGCTGCCTGACCTTCTGCACTTTTCCAGCAACACATTTTTCAGCTCTGATCTCCAGCATCTGCAGTCCTCACTTTCTCCTAGCTGATTTTAACCTACTGCGAATCCTCTTGCAAGGATGCCTTCCTTGAAGAAGCTCTCTTCCTCCCTCTACAAGGATTTCAGTGAGTTCCTCCTCTCCGCCCCCACCCACTCTCTGGCCTATCACCCTCACCTTAACCTCCTTCCACCTATCGCATTCCCAACGCCCCTCCCACAAGTCCCTCCTCCCTACCTTTTCTCTTAGCCTGCTTGGCACACCTTCCTCATTCCTGAAGAAGGGCTCATGCCCGAAACGTCGATTCTCCTGCTCCTTGGATACTGCCTGACCTGCTGCACTTTTCCAGCAACACATTTTTCAGCTCTGATCTCCAGCATCTGCAGACCTCACTTTCTCCAAAACCATTTTTGAGGAGTTTAAGAACATAAAGATGTAGCTGAGCGAGAGACTACCTTCGCACTGTCACTTTAACGATGAACCCTGAGCGAGCTCACCAATGACACCTGTATTGCCAGTGCTCCAATACCACCTCACTGCCTGTGCCAGGCACACCAGTGTCGAATCACCACTCTTCAGGCACCATCACTTCACTGCCTGGTCCACCTCGCTGACACCCACCTCACTGACACCCACCTCACTGACACCCACCTCGCTGATAAAGACCTCACTGATGCCCACCTCACTGACACATACCACAATGACACCCATCTCACTGACACCCACCACACTGACACCCACTTTACTGACACCCACTTTACTGACGCCCACCTCGCTGACACCCAACACACTGAGACCTAACTCACTGTGACCCCCCTCACTGTGACCCCCCTCACTGAGACCCACGTCACTGATGCCCACGTCACTGACGCCCACCTCACAGATACCCACCTCACTGACGCCCACCTCACTGACGCCCACCTCACTGTCACCCACCTCACAGATACCCACCTCACTGACACGCACCACACTGATCCCCACCTCGCTGACCCCCAACTCACTGATCCCCACCTCGCTGACCCCCAACTCACTGAGACCCCCCTCACTGAAACCCCCCTCACTGAAACCCCCCTCACTGAAACCCCCCTCACTGACGCCCACCTCACTGACGCCCACCTCACTGACGCCCTCCACACTGACACCCCCCTCACTGACACCCACCTCACTGACACCCACCTCACTGACACGCACCACACTGATCCCCACCTCACTGACGCCCACCTCACTGACGCCCACCTCACTGACACCCCCCTCACTGACACCCACCTCACTGACACGCACCACACTGACGCCCACCTCACTGACGCCCACCTCACTGACGCCCACCTCACTGACACCCACCTCACTGACACGCACCACACTGATCCCCACCTCACTGACGCCCACCTCACTGACGCCCACCTCACTGACGCCCACCTCACTGACGCCCACCTCACTGACGCCCACCTCACTGACACCCACCTCACTGACACGCACCACACTGACACCCACCTCACTGACGCCCACCTCACTGACGCCCTCCACACTGACACCCCCCTCACTGACACCCACCTCACTGACACGCACCACACTGACACCCACCTCGCTGACCCCCAACTCACTGAGACCCCCCTCACTGAAGCCCCCCTCACTGACCCCCACCTCACTGACCCCCACCTCACTGACCCCCACCTCACTGACGCCCACCTCACTGACCCGCACCTCACTGACCCCCACCTCACTGATACCCACCTCACTGACCCCCACCTCACTGACGCCCACCTCACTGACACCCTCCACACTGACACCCTCCACACTGACACCCCCCTCACTGACACCCTCCACACTGACACCCTCCACACTGACACCCCCTCACTGACACCCCCCTCACTGACACCCCCCTCACTGACACCCACCTCACTGACACCCCCCTCACTGACGCCCACCTCACTGACACCGACATCACTGACGCCCCCCTCACTGACACCCCCCTCACTGACGCCCCCCTCACTGACACCCCCCTCACTGACACCCACCTCACTGACGCCCACCTCACTGACACCGACATCACTGACGCCCCCCTCACTGACACCCCCCTCACTGACACCCACCTCGCTGACACCCACCTCACTGACACCCACCACACTGACACCCACCTCACTGACACCCACCTCACTGACACCCACCTCACTGACAACCACCACACTGACACCCACCTCGCTGATAAAGACCTCTCTGACACCCACCTCTCTGACACCCACCTCTCTGACACCCACCTCACAGACACCTACCTCGCTGACACATACCACAATGACACCCATCTCACTGACACCCACTTTACTGACACCCACTTTACTGACACCCACCTCGCTGACACCCAACACACTGACACCCAACACACTGACACCCAACACACTGACACCCCCCTCACTGACACCCACCTCATTGACACCCACCTCATTGACACCCCCCTCACTGATACCCACCTCACTGACACCCACCTCATTGACACCCACCTCGCTGATAAAGACCTCACTGACGCCCACCTCACTGACACCCACCACACTGACACCCACCTCATTGACACCCACCTCGCTGATAAAGACCTCACTGACGCCCCCCACACTGACACCCACCTCACTGACACCCACCTCACTGACACCCTCCACACTGACACCCACCTCACTGACACCCACCTCACTGACGCCCACCTCACTGACGCCCCCCTCACTGACACCCCCCACACTGACACCCACCTCACTGACACCCTCCACACTGACACCCTCCACACTGACACCCACCTCACTGACAACCACCTCACTGACACCCACCTCACTGACACCTACCACACTGACACCCACCACACTGACACCCACCTCGCTGATAAACACCTCACTGACACCCACCACACTGACACCCACCTGACACCCACCACACTGACACCCTCCACACTGACGCCCACCTCACTGACACCCCCCTCACTGACACCCCCCTCACTGACACCCCCCTCACTGACACACACCTCACTGACACCCACCTCATTGACACCCCCCTCACTGATACCCACCACACTGACACCCACCTCATTGACACTCACCTCACTGACACTCACCTCGCTGATAAAGACCTCACTGACACCCACCTCACTGACACCCACCTCGCTGACACCCACCTCACTGACGCCCCCCTCACTGACACCCACCACACTGACACTCACCTCACTGACACCCACCTCACTGACACCCTCCACACTGACGCCCTCCACACTGACACCCACCTCGCTGACACCCACCTCACTGACACCCACCTCACTGACACCCTCCACACTGACACCCACCTCGCTGACACCCACCTCCACTGACACCCACCTAACTGACACCCACCTCACTGACAGCCATCTCACTGATATACATCTCACTGATGCCGCCGATGACGCGAAATCCTCTGCTGGACCTACACCCGCATCCAAAACTAGGACAACCCAAACCCCCCTCCACACACACAGACACACACACACATACATATACACACACACACACACACACACACACACACACACACACACACACACACCCTGATTTCACATTTTATCCCGAGATTCCCTTCTGGTCTCAGCTGCGCTAGCACTAACACCAAACCTTTTTTTCCAGGTTGGGGTTGATCTGGGATTGAAAGGGCCAGATCAAGCTGAAGAAGCGTTTGCTAGTGTACTGCCACAGTGGTGCCATTCGACAGCTCAGATGTAGGCCATTTGGCCCATCAGGTTTGCTCCAGCAAGGAAACCATAGCTGATCTGTTCATCGTCAACTCCACTTCACTCTTGCTGCTGTTTAGTTGGCAGTATTGTTACACAGACGGTGCACAACACAAAATGAGAGGTCCAGTTGAAATGTTATTAATGTAAACGAAGAAGCTGAGCCTTTGCAATTGTGAGCGGTGAGGATACAGAGGATGGAGAGTTGAGATGACCATGTTTTAATAGGAAGGGGAGCCTGGTGTGTGGAATGATCAGTCAACAATGACCAAAGGTTGACAGGAGAACAGGGACCAGAGGAGGATAGTTGTCATTTTAAACGAAGCTGGGAGAGCAGGGGCCAATTTGTTGCGGTCGCAATCAGCAACACATCAGTGATTTTTACCGGGGTGATTTACCTGTTCAGTTTGAGACATAGATTAGATTAGATTACTTACAGTGTGGAAACAGGCCCTTCGGCCCAACAAGTCCACACTGACCCGCCGAAACGCAACCCACCCATACCCCTACATATACCCCTTACCTAACACTACAGGCAATTTAGCATGGCCAATTCACCTGACCCGCACATCTTTGGACTGTGGGAGGAAACCGGAGCACCCGGAGGAAACCCACGCAGACACGGGGAGAACGTGCAAACTCCACACAGTCAGTCGCCTGAGGCGGGAATTGAACCCAGGTCCCTGGCGCTGTGATATTGAAGGGCTGGAGGGGAGCAGAAAGGGATTGATGCTCGAAATGAGAGATACATGACTAACCCGCCACAGCAAACCCAGGTAAGGCCATGTTGGCGCACGTATCGATGGAGCTTTTCCCAAGGACACCTGGGTAGCAATGTTGTGGTGTCAGTTCCTGGATGGACGTCTGCAGTTGATAAAATTCCACAAAAGCCGGAGAGCGTGGAATGCTCCCGCTGCAGTACGTGGGAACTCCGGGACTCTTCCAGTATCCATGCTGACTCCGCAGGCAGCAAGTGTGTTCAGATGCAGCTCCCGATTTGTCACGCCTGGAGCAGAGGATGGAATCACTCCGGAGCATCCATGAGGCTGGGAATGTCACGGCTAGCACCTTTAATGAGCTGGTCATGCCACCTGTAAGGGCTACACTGCCAGAGAAGAGTTGGGGACCACCAGGAAGCATGGGCAGGGAGCCCCCTGTAGCCATTACCCTCTCTGAGACAGACACCATTTTGGATACAGCTGTTGGGGGGAATGATCTCTTGGGAAGGCAGCAGCAGCAGCACCCAGATAAGTGGAACTGCGACTGGCTCTGTTGTCGAGGTGTGGGTGAGCAGTAGTGATAGGGGAACTTTAAAGTCAGGGGCACAAGTAACCATTCCTGTGCCATACCAGAATGAGTTCAGCCAGGTGACTGAAGTTTCAGTGGTGGAGCATTTCGGGATCAGTGACCATAACTCTGTAAGTTGTAAGTTTCGTAGGGACAGGAATAGTCCTCGGGTGAAAGGATTAAACTGGGGGGAGGCTAACTACCATTATATTAGGCAGGAAGTGGGGAATGTAGATTGGGAGTGGCTGGCATGTGGGAATCTGTTAATGGACATCTGATTAGAGTTCAGGACCAGCATGCTCCTGTCAAACTGAAAGGTATGGATGGCAAGATTCTGGAACCTTGGGTGACAAGAGAAATTGAGAGCTGTGTCAAAAGGACAAAGCAGGGATACGTAAGGGTTAGGAAAATGAAGACAGACAGAGCCCTCAAAGAATACAAAAATAGCACGAAAGAACACAGCATGGACTTAGGAAAGCTGCAAGGGGTCATGAAATGTCTCTGGCGAACTTAAGGGGCAAGAGGGTAGTTAGGGAAAGGGTAGGTCCACTCAAGGATAAAGAAAGGACTTTATGCATGGAGCCAGAGGTGAGGTCCTGAACAAACACTTTGCATCAGTATTCACAAAGGAGCAGGACATGATGGGTCTCGGGAGGGGCATGTTAAAATTCTAGGCCATGTCACCATTAAAAAGGAGGAGGTGTCGCGTGTTTTGAAAAGTGTTACGTTGGACAAGTTCCCAGGAGCTGATGGGATCTATCCCAGAATGCTGAGGGAGGCAGATGAGGAAGTTGTTGGGGGCTTGTGAGAAACCTTTCTGTCCTCTTTAGTCACAGGAGCGGGCCCGAGGATCGGTGAATACCCAACATTGCTCCATTGCTCAAAAAGGGAAACAGGGATAATCCAGGGAATTACAGGCCAGTGAACCATACGTCAGTGGTAGGGAAATTATTGGAGAAGGTTCTCGGGGGGGGGAGGTTTACCCACATTTGGAAAAATATCAACTTATGAGCGATAGGCAGAATGACTGTGCAAGGAGGGCATGGCTCACAAACCCTGATGGAGTTTTTTGAGGAAGTGACAACGATGATTGGTGAGAGCTGGGTGGAGAATGCTGTTCACATGGACTTTAGGAAGGCCTTTGACAAGGACCATCATGGCAGGTTGATACAAAAGGTGAAGTCTCATGGTGAGCTTGTAAAATGGATATAGAACTGTCTTAATCAACCAACCTAGGGAATAGCAGTGGAAGGGTGTTTTTCAGACTGAAGACCTGTGAGTAGTGGTGTTCCGCAGGGATCTGTCATTTGTGATAATTATGGATGACTTGGAGGAGAAGGTGGGTGGCCTGATTAATAAGAATGTGGATGACACAAAGTTTGGGGGAAGCTGTGGATGGTGAGGAGGATTGCCAGAGGATGCAGTAAGATATAGATCGACTAGAGACTTGAGCAGAGAAATGAAAAATGGAATTTAATCCAGACAAATGCGAAGTGATGTATTTTGGAAGGTCTAACACAAGAGAGAAGTATGTAGTAAATGGCAGAACCTTTAGTTGCAACAACATACAGAGGGATCTAGGTACAGGTCCACAGTTCCCATAAAGCTGACAACACAAGTGGATAAGGTGGTCAAGGAGATATTTGGCATGATTACCTTCATAGGTCAGGGCATAGAGTATAAAAATGAGCAAGTCACGTTATGCAATGAGGGGTACGTCGGCTTCCAAGAGATCAATTGTGTTAGGGGATTCTGTAGTCCGAGGTACAGACAGACGTTTCTGTGGACAGCAGCAAAAAAGCCGAATGGTGTGTTACTTCCCTGGTGCCAGGATCAAGGACGTCTCAGAGAGGGTGCAGAATGTTCTCACGGGGGAGAGGGGCCAGCAAGAGGTCACTGCACACAATGGAACCAACAACATAGGAAGGGAAATGTTTGAGATTCTGAAGAGAGATTACAGAGAGTTAGGCAGGAATTTAAAAAGGAGATCCTCAAGGGTAGTAATATCTGGATTACTCCCAGTGCTATGAGTTAGTGAGGGCAGGAATAGGAGGATAGAGCAGATGAATGCATGGCTGAGGAGCTGGTGTATGGGAGGAGGATTCACATTTTTGGATCACTGGAATCTATTCTGGGGTAGAAGTGACCTGTACAAGAAGGGCGGATTGTACCTAAATGGGAAGAGGACTAACATACTGGCAGGGAAATTTGCTAGAACTGCTTGGGAGGATTTAAACTAGTAAGGTGGGTGGAGGGATGGGACCCAGGGAAATAGTGAGGAAAGAGATCAATCTGAGACGGGTACAGCTGAGAACAGAAGTTAGTCAAACTGTCAGGGCAGGTGGGGACAAGGTAGGACTGATAAATTAAACTGCATTTATTTCAATGCAAGGGGCCTAACAGGGAAGGCAGATGAACTCAGGGCATGGTTAGGAACATGGGACTGGGATATCATAGCAATTACGGAAACATGGCTCAGGGATGGGCAGGACTGGCAGCTTAATGTTCCAGGATACAAATGCTCCAGGAAGGATAGAAAGGTAGGCAAGAGAGGAGGGGAGTGGCATTTTTGATAAGGGATAGCATTACAGCTGTGCTGAGGGAGGATATCCCCGGAAATACATCCAGGGAGGTGATTTGGGTGGAACTGAGAAATAAGAAAGGGATGATCACCTTATTGGGATTGTATTATAGACCCCCTAATAGTCAAAGGGAAATTGAGAAACAAACTTGTAAGGAGATTTCAGCTATCTGTAAGAATAATAGGGTAGTTATGGAAGGAGATTTTAACTTTCCAAACATAGACTGGGACTGCCATAGTGTTAAAGGTTTAGATGGAGAGGAATTTCTTAAGTGTGTCCACGACAATTTTCTGATTCAGTATGTGGATGTACCTACTATAGAAGGTGTAAAACCTGACCTACTCTTGGGAAATAAGGCAGGGCAGGTGACTGAGGTGTCAGTGGGGGAACACTTTGGGGCCAGCGACCATAATTCTATTCATTTTAAAATAGTGATGGAAAAGGGATAGACCAGATCTAAAAGTTGAAGTTCTAAATTGGAGAAAGGTCAATTTTGACGGTATCAGGCAAGAACGTTCGAAAGCTGATTGGAGACAGATGTCTGCAGGTAAAGGGATGGCTGGAAAATAGGAAGCCTTCAGAAATGAGATAACAAGAATCCAGAGAAAGTGTATTCCTGTCAGGGTGAAAGGGAAGGCTGGTAGGTATAGGGAATGCTGGATGACTAAAGAAATTGGGGTTTCGGTTAAGAAAAAGAAGGAAGCATATGTCAGGTATAAACAAGATAGATCGAGTGAATCCTTAGAAGAGTATAAAGAAAGTAGGAGTATACTTAAGAGGGAAATCAGGAGGGCAAAACAGGGACATGAGATAGCTTTGGCAAATAAAATTAAGGAGAATCCAAAGGGTTTTTACAAATATATTAAGGACAAAAGGTAACTAGGGAGAGAATAGGGCCCCTCAAAGATCAGCTAGGCGGCCTTTGTGTGGAGCCACAGAAAATGGGGGAGATACTAAATGAATATTTTGCATCAGTATTTACTGTGGAAAAGGATATGGAAGATATAGACTGTAGGGAAATAGATGGTGACATCTTGCAAAATGTCCAGAATACAAAGGAGGAAGTGCTGGATGTCTTGAAACGGTTAGAGGTGGATAAATACCCAGGACTTGATCAGATGTACCCGAGAACTCTGCGGGAAGCTAGAGAAGTGATTTCTGGGCCTCTTGCTGAGATATTTGTATCGACAGCGACAGGTGAGGTGTCGGAAGACTGGAAGTTGGCAAATGTGGTGGCACTGTTTAAGAAGGGCAGTAAAGACAAGCCAGGGAACTATAGACCGGTGAGCCTGACCTCAGTGGTGGGCAAGTTGTTGGAGGGAATCCTGAGGGACAGGATGTACATGTATTTGGAAAGGCAAGGACCGATAAGGGAGAGTCAACATGGCTTTGTGATTGGGAAATCATGTCTCACGAACTTGATTGAGTTTTTCTGAGGAAGCAACCAAGAGGATTGATGAGGGCAGAGTGGTGGATGTGATCTATATGGACTTCAGTAAGGCATTCAACAAGGTTCCCCATGGGAGACTGATTAGCAAGGTTAGATCTCATGGAATACAGGGAGAACTAACCATTTGAATACAGAACTGGCTCAAAGGTAGAAGACAGAGGGTGGTGGTGGAGGGTTGTTTTTCAGACTGGAGGCCTGTGACCAGTGGAGTGCCACGAGGATCGGTGATGGGTCCACTACTTTTTGTCATTTACATAAATGATTAGGATGCGAGCATAAGAGGTATAGTTAGTAAGTTTGCAGATGACACCAACACTGGAGATGTAATGGATAGCGAAGAGGGTTACATCAGATTACAACAGGATCTGGACCAGATGGGCCAATGGGCTGAGAAGTGGCAGATGGAGTTTAATTCAGATAAATGCGAGGTGCTGCATTTCGGGAAAGCAAATCTTAGCAGGACTTATACACTTAATGGTAAGGTCCTAGGGAGTGTTGCTGAACAAAGAGACCTTATGCAGGTTCATAGCTCCTTGAAAGTGGAGTCACAGATAGATAGGATAGTGAAGAAAGCATTTGGTATGCTTTCCTTTATTGGTCAGAGTATTGAGTACAGGAGTTGGGAGGTCATGTTGTGGCTGTACAGGACACTGGTTAGGCCACTGTTGGAATATTGTGTGCAATTCTGATCTCCTTCCTATCGGAAAGATGTTGTGAAACTTGAAAGGGTTCAGAAAAGATTTACAAGGATGTTGCCAGAGTTGGAGGATTTGAGCTATAGGGAGAGGCTGAACAGGCTGGGGCTGTTTTCCCTGGAGCATCGGAGGCTGAGGGGTGACCCTTATACAGGTTTACAAAATTATGAGGGGCATGGATAGGGTAAATAGGCAAAGTCTTTTCCCTGGGGTCAGGGAGTTCAGAACTAGAGGGCATAGGTTTAGGGTTGGAGGGAAAACTCTTTCACACAGAGGGTGGTACGTGTATGGAATGAGCTGCCAGAGGAAGTGGTGGAGGCTGGTACATTTGCAACATTAAAGAGGCATTTGGATGGGTATATGAATAGGAAGGGTTTGGAGGGATATGAGCCGGGTGCTGGCAGATGGGACTAGATTGGGTTGGGATATCTGGTCGACATGGACGGGTTGGACCGAAGGGTCTGTTTCCATGCTGTATATCTCTATGACCCCATGACCGCATTTGGAATATTGCATACAGTTCAGGTTACATTACCAGTAAGATGTGGAGGCTTTGGAAAGGGTACAGAAACAGTTTGCTTTGAATGTTGCCTGGTTTGAAGGGTATTAGCAATGAGGAGAGATTGGTCAAATCTAGTTTATTTTAATTTCAAAGGATGAAGGGTGACCTGATCGAAGTTTACAAAAGTATGAGAGGCTTTTTCCCAGGGTAGCAATGTCAATTACTAGCTTTAAGGTAAAAGGGTGGGGTATGTGAAAATGAGATGTGAGAGGCAGGTTTTTTTACACAGAGCCTGGAATGCACTGCCTGAGGCCAGGTGCAGTAGCAACGTTGAAGAGGTACGTTGACAGATAGATGAATAGGCAGGCAGCAGAGAGACATGGAGCATAGAGAGGTGAAAAGACTCTAGTTTAGGAAGGCATCATAGGTCGGTGCTGTTTGGTGGAATGAATTCCCTGTTTCTGTACTATATTGTTCTTTGTTCATAGCCACATCAGGTAATCACCATGCTTACGGCAAGAATCACACCAAAGCCCAGCCAGGGTTATGCCATCTATTCTCACAATTTAAGTATTAAGTACCCAAAACTGAGTATGTTACACATGAATTTATCAAATTGCTTATCAATAACCCCGACAGTGAAGTGTTCTTGCACTTGTATCAAAATTGCAATTTGGTAATGTTGAAAGGAAAGGGAAGGGAGTTCATGACCCAACGAAATATAAATCAAGTGTAGTCAAATTTTTAAAACAATTCTTCCACTGGGTGCAGTTGCAGTTGGCAAAGTCATGATTGGTCGACCATACCTAACTGCCCTCGAATTAAGTGACCCATTTCATGAGGCTGTTGATAATCAACCACATTGCCATTGGGCTGCATTCCCATGTAGGCCAGACCAGGTAAGGATGACAGACTTCCTTCGCCAAAGGACATTGGGTGCTGTAATGTGGGAAATGCAGCTGCCAATTTGCACACAGCAAGATCCCACAAGCAGCAACCTGTTACTGAATGGATCATCAGCTTCAACGATGTTGGTTAACGACGGATTAATATTGGCTGGAACATCGGGGAGAACTCAACTTTTCTCTTATTTGAGAAAATTCCACGTCTTCCTTTGCTTCCAGCCAAAAGAACCTTGGATGTGCTGGTTTGGATTCCATGCGCATTCTGACTCCATCACCTTCAGATTGGAAAAGTGGCTGAGCAATAAGTGAGCTACTCACCCAGCCAAGTGGACAGTAATAATAAAAGTGACGGCGTTGGTTAAAGTAGGAAAGAGTCAGATATTACTTGGTGTGATCTTAGTGTAATATATAACAATTCATTGCTGTGTGCCTTGTCACAGCTGTGATCAGTAATGTTACCACTCTTTACTTAGAACACAACAGTAGTCTCTTGAAAATGCTGTAGGTAGCAACATTGCAGAATGAGATAATGCTGATAAGGTTTGACTCTCAACTTTCCCAATATCTCACTGTTTTGATATGTTGCTACCACAAGGTCACATGCAACTCCACACGCCTCAACTGGAACTGCTCTGCATATTTGGTCTACTCTCCTCCACGGCTTCTGCTTTATCAATTCCAATCTCGTTTCTAAAATTAGGAAATGGAGAAAGCTGCATCACTCTATTATCAATCAATGGTGGCATTGTTTTGAGAAAATGAATAGTGAGCAGTTATTTCCACTGGCTGATAAATGTGTAAAAAAAAGGGTCCAAAGTACGTAGAACAAAAAATTGTAAGGTAAAAAGAATTCATTCAGGTAGAACCACTTTAAATTAGATTCCCTACAGTGTGGAAACAGGCCTTTCGGCCCAACTAGTCCACACCAACCCTCCGAAGAGTAACCCACCCAGACCCATTCCCCCAAACTAATGCACCTAACTCACCCAATCACCCCGTGGCTCAACACTTTAACTCTCCCTCCCACTCCACCGAGGACATGCAGGTCCTTGGACTCCTCCACCGGCAGAACACAACAACACGACGGCTGGAGGAGGAGCGCCTCATCTTCCGCCTGGGAACCCTCCAACCACAAGGGATGAACTCAGATTTCTCCAGTTTCCTCATTTCCCCTCCCCCCACCTTGTCTCAGTCGGTTCCCTCAACTCAGCACCGCCCTCCTAACCTGCAATCCTCTTCCTGACCTCTCCGCCCCCACCCCACTCCGGCCTATCACCCTCACCTTGACCTCCTTCCACCTATCCCACCTCCATCGCCCCTCCCCCTAGTCCCTCCTCCCTACCTTTTATCTTAGCCTGCTTGGCTCTCTCTCTTATTCCTGATGAAGGGCTTATGCTCGAAACGTCGAATTCTCTATTCCTGAGATGCTGCCTGGCCTGCTGTGCTTTGACCAGCAACACATTTGCAGCACCTAACTCTATGGGCAATTTAGCATGACCAATTCACCCGACCCGCACATCTTTGGGCTGTGGGAGGAAACCGGAGCACCCGGAGGAAACCCACGGGGAGAACGTGCAAACTCCACACAGACAGTCGCCTGAGTCTGGATTCGAACCTGAGACCCTGGTTCTGTGAGGCAGCAGTGCTAACCACTGAGCCACCGTGCAGCCCTTTTTTTTAGATTCCTTACAGTATGGAAACAGGCCCTTTGGCTCAATAAGTCCACACCGACCCTCAAGAGTAATAACCCAGACACATTTCCCACCTAACACTACGGGCAGTTTAGTATGGCCAATTCACCTAACCTGCACATCTTTGGACTGTGGGAGGAATCTAGAGCACCCGGAGGAAACCCACGCTGACAAGGGGAGGATATGAAAACTCCACACAGTCACCCGAGGCAGGAATCAAACCTGGGACCTCTGGTGCTGTGAGGCAGCAGTGCTAACCGCTAAGCCACCGTGCTACCCATATTTTAGAACATATGTTATTTCATCACAACTGGCTATTAAAGCAAAATCAAACATTTGGAATAAACCAACATGAGAAAGGTTGTCAAGAGCAGGGAAGTGAAATTAAAATAGATCTGTTTCATGTGGAGTTGGCACCTGCACAAATATTGCAGACAGAATGATGGCTTTCTTGGGAATATCTGGTGAGATTATATATTAGGGTTAAAGCGTGAAGGTTATTTAAACACCATCAATATTTTAAACTTGTCAAAAGAATCATAAGAAGCAATAAAATGTTCAAAATTTTTATTTTGGATACAATACAGAGAAAACACGTATTTTGTAAATGACTCTGGAAGCATTAAAGATTAATTATTTGTCAACAGGAAAATCTGCTGTTGATATTTCCTTTTTAAACAAGTTAATAACTGACCGGTCACATCACAGATGTAACCTCCTCCGTCCTCAGATTTTTCAGAATATGAAATCAGCTGTTTAAAACCAGTCTTGAGAAAACCAAAGACAAATCCTGCCATGAAAGTTGGTGACGTCAATGCCAGGTGGTCCTTTCACTGCGAGGGGATCAGTTGGCTCAGTGGGTTGGATAGTTGGTTTGTGGTGCCAACAGCGTGGGGTCAACTCTGCCTGAGCTCACCACGAAGGTCCTGCCTTTTAAAACGTTTTGCCCGAGGCGTGGGATCCTCAAGTTAAACCTGTCTTTCTCTAATGAGAGAGTGGGATTTCAGTGAATTTTCTTTGTTCCTCTCAACTATGACCTGCAATAAACTTTATCAATAAGCACAAAAGATAATTTACCATATACAGCAGGTAATCTGCAGCTGTTCGTTTAAGAAAAGCAAAGGGTGTTAGAAGTGGAGGAGGCGGTGACCTGGTGGCGTTATCACTGGACTGTACTCTAGAGACCCACATAGTTCTGGGGAGCTATATCAGAAGATGGCAGAATTTGAATTAGCTAGAAGTCTGCAATTAAGAGTCTAATATAACCATGAATCAGTTGTCGGGGGAAAGAACTCATCTGGTTCACTAATTGCTATCCTTACCTGGTCTGGCCTACATGTGACTCCAGACCCACAGCAATGTGGTTGACTCTTAATTGCCCTCTGGGATGGGCAATAAATGCTGGCCTAGCCAGTGACGCCCTCATCCCATGAATGAAATAAAACAAAGTCCTTAAGATTTTGATTAATTAATTATTTCATAGAGGTTAAGGTTTGCATAAAGACTTGTAGCTCGGGGGCTGGTTGCCGTGGTTGTGGGTCTGTTCACTGAGCTGGGAAGTTGATTTACAGGCATTTCATCCCCTGTCTTGGTGACATCTTCATATCTTTGGAGTCTTCTGTGAAGCGCTGTTGTACTGTCTTCTGGAATTTATTTGGTCCCATTCCTCCTACTTCTGGTTATTCACTGTAGTGGCCGGTGTATTGGGTCTAGGTCAATGTGTTTGTTGATGGAGTCCGTGGATATGTGCCATGCTTCTAGAAATTCTCTAGCTGTCCCCTGTTTAGCTTGTCCTATGACCATTGTGTTGCCCCAGTCGAATTTGTGGTCCTTGTCATCTGTGTGTGTGGCTATTTGGGACAGCTGGTCATTCATACATACCCACAATTATTTCATAGAGACATAGATGTAAGTGCATTAGTCAGGGGTAGCTAATTAATATGACCAAAATGAAGATCTATGACCCCTCAAGAGGGGCCTCTTCATTTGAGATCGGTCAAAAGAATTGACAAATGTGGTGTATTCAAAAAGCAAGTTTCATTAGTTTATTGAGTTAAGGTTCCTTGACGCAATTCTATCCAGCAACACAGAGATTGAAGCTTCTGTGTTCTGTGGTGAACTTGCGCAATTACATTTGAAAATTACACATTATTTATATGTTTTTTTTAAAGAAATAGTATAGCCTTAATTACAAGAAAGACCAATTACATATAATAAGGTGACATGATTTACAGCAAGTTAATCCAATGATATTTCCTGGGAAAGGTTTCTTAATTACAAGAAAGGTCCAATCAACCATAATAAGGTGGCATGATCGAAGACGGGCTAATCCAATCTAATCTACTTTAGAGGGAAGGTAAATGGATTGGAGGGGGGTTACTCTTTGGAGGGTCGGTGTGGACTTGTTGGGCCGAAGGGCCTGTTTCCATACTGTAGGGAATCTAATCATATACAACACAATATTATCAAGAGCAGAAGTCCGGCCATAAATATATGAAGGGGATCAGACAGAGTCAACAATTCATTCACTACCACCTGTTCTGCTATTTCATCGGGTCTCCTTTATAGGAGGGGTGGGGTAGAACACTAATACAATGGTGTGCTCGGATCAGTCTGAAGAAAGTAGCATTCCCCCAAGGTCAATCTGTATGGATCGATAGCAACAACAATGCCATTCATTTGCATTTCACCTTTAAGGTCGTAAAATATCTCAAAGTGCTTCTCAAGAATGTAATCAAACAAAATTGGATACCGAGATACGTAAAGAGATCTGAGCTGTCGGTCATGGAAACGAATGAGTGTCTGAAATGAAGGAGATAGAGTCCAGCGTGTGGAGCCCAGAATGGGAGAGACGTGGCCAACAAGTCATTTATAAACAAAGACAATTTTAAACTGAGGAACTGCTAGGCTGGGAGCCAGTGTAAATCAGCAACCATAGTGGTGATAGGTGAATGGGACTTGGTGGGAGGTAGGATGTGGGCAAGAGAGTTTCAGATGAATTCAAGTTTATAGAGGTAGATTCAAATACTGAAGGCTAGAGATCACTAAAATGTGTACTGGTGTTGCCTGGCTTGCTGTGTTCTTCCAGCCTCCTGCTTGTATACCTTGGATCTACAATATTTTTTAGTTTGTAACTCGATTTAAAGGCAAAACAATTGTGATCATAGACAGTTTGGAAGCTTATCTCTCTATCCAATAGGACAACAGATTGTGAGGATTCTCATCTAGTCCCAGAGAAACTGATCCCTAGCACTACACTGGTCAGCCATTGTTGTTCAGGCAGTGAGAGGATTACTAAACTGGCACAGTATGGTGGCTCAGTGGTTAGCACTGCTGCCTCACAGTGCCAGGGACCCAGGTTCAATTCCTGCCTTGGGTGACTGTCTGTGTGGAGTTTGCATACCCTGCACGTGTTTGCTCCGCTTTCCTCCCACAGTCCAAAGATGTGCACGTTAGGTGAATTGGCCATGCTACATTGCCCATAGTGTTAGGTGCAGGAGAATGGGTCTGGGTGGGTTGCTCTTTGGAGGGTTGGTGTGGACTTGTTGGGCCGAAGGGCCTGTTTGCACATTGTAGGGAATCTAATCTAAAGCCTAAACACACACTATAATAACTGACAAAAGGGATTACACCAAATCGACTCAGCTCAAATTACAGTAAAAACATGCTGTAGTTATTTTTTTCCAGAGCTGATTTTAATCTACAGTTCATTTAAAAATAAGCTATGTTGATCTACTGTTATCTTGAAGACCAAAAGTTGACTTGTGATGTGGAATTTGTCTACTGTCGGTGGGAAAGTCCCCTCCTTGCCCTGTCCTAGTTGTGCTAGGTTGTTGAACCAAGGCCGTATTGGCTTGGGACTTTGACATTCTCCACACGATGTCTGCAAAGCTGGGGTTTGGATAGGGGAGGTGCATAAGGATATGATGAAAAGGCAAGAGACTGGCACAAGGTAGGAGGGCCAAATGGCCTCCTCCTGCGCCATAACAATTCTGTGGGCTCTTGGTCTAACCGTCCTGAGGTCTCCTGCAACATGCATATATTCTCAGGCTGATCTTGGCAACAATGCACCCTAGGAGGGGAGGCGTGTGGAGGAGGGGTTGACATGGTGGCTCAGTGGTTAGCACTGCTGCCTCACAGTGCCAGGGACATGGGTTCAATCCCAGCCTCAGGCGACTGTCTGTGTGGAGTTTGCATGTTCTCCCCATGTCTGTGTTGGTTTCCTGCCACAGTCTAAAGATGTGCAGGTTAGGTGGATTGGCCAGGCTAAATTGCCCTGTAGCATTGAGAGATGTACAGGCTGGGTGGGTTAGCCATAGGACATGCAGGTTATAGGGAGAGGGTAGGAGAGTGGGTCTGGGTGGACTGCCCTTCAGAGGGTTGGTGTGGGCTGGATAGTCTGAGTGGCCTTCTTCCACACTGTATGGATTCAATGACAAAATTGCCCCAGCACTCTCTGCACACCTTCCCAAATGAGAGCCCAGTGCTTAGCTGAGGTCCCTAGTTGCTCAGTGAAGCCTGGTACCTTCATGAGTGGGGAGAAAAGGATAGGTGACAAGAGATATTGCATGTTCCTCTGTCATGCTAAGCAAGAAGATTCAACAGTTTCTGAATCACCAAGCAACTAGTATTGGAGTAATATGTGGGTCCGATTATAGAATCAGAACAGCTCAGAGGAGGCCCTTTCACCCATCAATTCTGTACCACCAAGGATGTTACGACTTGCATTTGTCCCACTACCTGCACTAGCCGTTGATGTATTGGAACTTCAAGGGCTCATCCAAGTACTTTTTAAAAAGCTGTGAGGTTTCCCACCTCAACTACCCTCAACAGCAGTACATCCCAGACCCCATCACCCTCCAGGAGAAAAAGATTTTCCTCAAACCCCCAGCTTTTCACTTCAAAATTAGTTATCTCCCTTCACAAGTGAGCAGAAAAGATTTGAGGAATTTGATTGTGGAAGTGCAGGGAGGTTTGTAGTGGAGTAATAGTTCACAGTTACAGGGACAGCACTAATACCTGAGCATTTTATCGTTTCTGACATTGCCGCTCATGGGATTCCGTTGTGCTTGATTGTGAGCGATGGTGTGGAGGGTGCTGGTGTTAAACTGGAGTGGACAAAGTCAGAAGTCACACAGGACCAGGTTATAGGAGAAAGTGAGGTCTGCAGATGCTGGAGATTAGAGCTGAAAATGTGTTGCTGGAAAAGCGCAGCAGGTCAGGCAGCATCCAAGGAACAGGGAATTCAACGTTTCGGGCATAAGCCCTTCTTCAGGAAAGAAAAAGGGCTTATGCCCGAAACGTCGAATTTCCTGTTCCTTGGATGCTGCCTGGCCTGCTGCGCTTTTCCAGCAACACATTTTCGACACCAGGTTATAGCCCAACAGGTTTATTTCAAATCAACCAGCTTTTGGAGCGCTGCTCCTTCGTCGGGTGAAGTGACTTTGTGAAAGCTTCTGATTTCAAATAATCCTGTTCGATTACAACCTGGTGTCATGTGACTTTTGACTTAATTGTGTGCAAATTGGTTAGCATGCAATTGCAACTCAGTAAGGACATCTCCAAAGCTCTCTGTTGGCAGCAAAGGAACTTGGGAAAGCCCGATGTATATGTACAATGTTACAAATACATAAATGTCAAGGGCGTTATATAAATGCAAGCTTTCCTTTTCTTTCACGTTTGCCGTGACAGATCCCGCACTCTGAGTAACCCATTCAAGAATGAGATCTTCACAATGTTTCTGCAAGGCGTTGACTGTTATGTAACCAACCCAATTTTTTTAAGTCTGGCACGTTACAGATTTACTTGAATTAAACAAGAGATTATGGACTTGAAATTACAAAGACCACAAGCGAATGGATATTATTAAACTGGAGAAGGTTCAAAAAAGATTTACGAGGGATGATGCCAGGAATGGAAGGCTTGAGATATAAAAATAGATGAGAAAGACTGGGAATCTTTTCACCGGAACGTGGTAGCTTGAGGAGTGACCTTTTATTGAGGTTTATAAAATCACAAGGGGCACAGATGAAGTGAATGGCAAAGGTCTTTTTCCTGGGGTGGGAGAGTTCAAAACTAGGAAGCATATTTTTAAGGTGACAGGAGAGAGATTTAAAACAGGCAATGTTTTTACACAGCGAGTGGTTTGTGTGTGGAATGAACTGCCAGAGAAAGTGGTAGATGCAAGTGCAGTTACAACGTTTAAAAGGCATTTGGATAAGTACATGAATTGGAAAGGTTTGGAGGGATAGGGGCCAAGTGCAGGCAGGTGGGACTAGTTTAGTTTGGGAACGTGGTCAGCATGGACCAGTTGGACTGAAGGGTTTGTTTCCGTGCTGTATGATCCTATGGTTGTGAGTGCCCCTCAGGAATAAGTGAAGCTTTTTATTCCATTCCAAAGTCATAAAGGAACCACACTGACTGGCAGTCAGATGAGAGATGTCATATATGATTCATTATACTCTACTGCAGGGGGAGACTGTGGTAAAGTAACAATGTCACTGCACTAACAATCTAGAGGTTAATATTCCAAGACATAACTTAAAATTCCAGCTGGTGGAATTTAAACACAACTTCTAAATCTGTAATTGGTGAAAACTCTCCATCCGGTTTACAAACGGACAATCTTAGGACTCGGAACCGAGGGTTGCCACTAACTCTGCTGAATGTGGACCCTTTGGCCCACCATGTCTCTGCAGGATATGCGGCTGTTCTAACCTAATGCCATTTGCCCGCACGCACGTGGTTCACTTCCCTCCCTTCCCGGCTGTTCATGTGGTCAACTAAACGCCTCTTGGAAGTTGCTATTGTATCTGCCTCCACCATCTCCGCAGGCAGTGCATTCCAGGCACTTACCACCCTCTTCTGTGTAAGAAAGCTTTTGTTAATTTCCATTTGATTATTCTCCTTTGTGCTTATCTCCCTGACAACCAAGCGGGCCTATGATGATAGCCTCTAGTGTGTTTAACCCAAAACCAAACTTCAGGGTTGGCTCAGTTTCATAGAACATAGAACATTACAACTCAGTACAGGCCCTTCGGCCCTCGATGTTGCACCTGTCATACTAATCTGAAGCCCATCCCACCTACACTATTCCATGTACGTCCATTTGCCTGTCCAATGATGACTTAAATGCACTTAGACTTGGCGAATCTACTAGCGATGCAGGCAAAGCATTCCAGACCCTAACTACTCTCTGAGTAAAGAAACTACCTCTGACATCTGTCTTATACCTATCTCCCCTCACTTTAAAGTTTTGTCCGTCCCCATACTTGGAAGAAATTGTTTGGCTTTGTTCTTTGGCCTCAGTATATGAATTGTCAGGAGTGACCAGCAATAAGTAAATAGGTAAACTGATGATGATGCAATTTGTGGAAGCTCAGGGAAAGGACTTTGAAGTGACCTTAGAAATCCCCTGGGAGTTCACTCTGCAGGATAATAGAATTGAAAGACTGCTTTTAGAAAGTAATTAAAAACTACCCTGAAGAAACAAACCGCTTAATTTGGGGAAAATCCACACTACGCCTGGCACAATTGAGTTCGAGGAAGCTCTTCTGTTTTTATTTATGACTAAGTCCTTTTCTGTTAACTCAGCTTGTGCCATAGGAGGTAGCACTGGTTAAAAATTGTAACATTCAGGAAATCAGACAGTTTGAAGGGTGACTGTCCCAAAATATTAATAATATTTACTCTGCTTAGCAACATCGACAGAACTTAAGAGTCATAGAGCTGTTCAGCACAGAAACAGACCCTTCAGCCGAACTCATTCATGCTGACCAGATGTCCCCAATAAATCTAGCCCCATTTACCATTTGGCCCATAACCCTTCCTATTCATGTACCCATCCAAATGCCTTTTAAATGCTGTAATTGTACCAGCCTCCACCACTTCCTGTGGCAGGTGCTTCCATACACTCTCTGCGTGAAAAAGTTGCCCCTTCAGACCTTTCCCCTCTCACCCTCAACCTATGCCCCTCTAGTTCTGTACTCCCCACCACCCCCCCCCCCAACCCCAGGGAAAATAACTTGACTATTGATCCTATGCATGGTCCTCATGATTTTATAAACCTCTATAGGGTCACCCGTCAGCCTCTGACACTCCAGGGAAACATCACCTCCCCCACCACACCCCCACCAACTGAAGGCAGCCCCTGACTCATGGTTGACCACAGAAGGCACCAAACAGGTCAGGTCGCCATGTCAGGATTGTGAAGTCAAGGGGTGGGGAGGTGTGGGTAGGGGGTGCTCAATTCCCGCCTTCGCAACCCTTCAAGTCACCTCCTGTCCCACATGCGGCAAACTCCACAGATCCCACATTTGGCTTATCTGCCAACTCCGAAGCCATTCAATCAGTGTGGAAGCCAGTCATTCCTGACGCCAAGCGACTGTCCAAACCAAGAAATGAACCTTCCTTTAAAAGAAAAGAATCATAGAATCCCTACAATGTAGAAGCAGGTCATTCGGTCCATCAAGTCCACACCAACCCTCCAAAAAGCAGCCCACCAAGACCCACTCCACTATCCTATTACTCTACATTCACCTCTAACTAATGAACTTAACTTACACATCCCTGAACACTATGGGGGAATTTAGACTGGCCAATTCACCTAACCTGCATGTTTTTTTGTTGGTTAGCTCAGTTGTCTGGATGGCTGGTTAGTGATGCCAACAGTACAGGTTCAATTCCCGTACCCGCCAAAGTTAAGTTTCTGCCTTCTCACCTCAATCCTTGCCTGAGGTGTGGTGACCTTTGGAGTAAACCCACAGTTCAGATCCCTCTCTAATGAGAGACTGGTGACTGTACCCAATGGGCTGCTATGATTTTGGGATGGCATGGTGGCTCAGTGGTTAGCACGGCTGCCTCATAACACCAGGGTCGCAGGTTCAATTCCAGCCTCAGGTGACTGTCTGTGTGGACTTTGCACATTATCTCCTCCCACAGTCCAAAGATGTGCAGGTTAGGGTGGATTGGCCATGCTAAATTGCCCATAGTGTTAGGTACGTTAGTCAGAGGGAAATAGGTCTGGGTGGGTTACTATTCGGAGGGTTGTCGTGGACTTGTTGGGCTGAAGGGCCTGTTACTACACTGTAAGGAATCTAATCTAATTTTTGGATTGTGGAGGAAACCAGAGCATCCGGAGGAAACCCACGCAGACACTGGGAGAATCCTTGCTTACCATGATCTGTTTGTACTGTGTATAAACAAAGATTTTCACTGTACTTAAGTACACGTGATAATAAATAAATCAAATCAAATCAAAAGTGGCAGGAGGATAAAAAGAGACTTACATTTGTAAAGCTCCTTTCACAACCTCAAATGAAATACTTTGGAAGTATTCCCCCTGTTGTAAAGGAGGGAGCATGGTGGCTAATTTACACACAGCAAGATTCCTCAAATAGCGGTAGGTTAATGATCTTTAATTTTATGACAGTTTATAAAATAATGACAGGGCACAGATAAGGTGAATAGCAGGTGCCTTTTCCCAAAGGTGAGGGATTTCAAAACTAGGGGACGTTTCTAAGGTGTGAGGAAAAAGATTTTAAAAAGGCATGAGGGACAATTATTTTATACACAGTGAGTGGTTCATGTGTGGGATGATTCCCATGGCTAACCACCTAACCTGTACATCCCTGAACACTATGGGAAATTTCCCATAGCCAATCCACATTTTTTGGACTGTGGCAGGAAACCGGAGCAGCGAAGGAAACCCACGCAGACAAGGGGCAAATGTGCAAACTCCACACAGACAAACAGTCGCTCAAGAATGGAGTTAAAGCTGGCTCCCTGGTGCTGTGAGGCAGCACTGCTAACCACTGAGCCATCATGCCACCCATTAAACTTTGACAGGACTTTACGTCAAATGTAGCATCCTATAAATGTGGAGTTAGGGACATGTATGAAAACCAAACTGCTGTGTGAGCCTGTTATTTTCCTCATCAGCCTGGATGATGCTGTGTTTGCAACATTTTCCCTCCTTTTGCTGAGTGGACAGAACCAAACGTGTACTCACGTACAAGAATCTCCATCAGCGGCAAAAGTCAGCAAGACTTTCCATTTTCCTTTGTCATCTGAAGCCAACTCCTAAAGGTCATCAGAGATCTCGATCTGAAATCTAAACCCTGTTCTAATTCATTATTGACCACAAAGGATACAGAACTGGCTCAAAGGTAGAAGACAGAGGGTGGTGGTGGGAGGGTTGTTTTTCAGACTGGAAGCCTGTGACCAGTGGAGTGCCACAAGGATCGGTGCTGGGTCCAATCCTTTTTGTCATTTACATAAATGATTTGGATGTGAGCATAACAGGTACAGTTAGTAAGTTTGCAGATGACACTAACATTGGAGGTGTAGTGGACAGTGAAGAGGGCTACCTCAGATTACAACAGGATCTTGATCAGATGGGCCAATGGGCTGAGAAGTGGCAGATGGAGTTTAATTCAGATAAATGCGAGGTGCTGCATTTAGGGAAAGCAAATCTTAGCAGGACTTACACACTTAATGGTAAGGTCCTAGGGAGTGTTGCTGAACAAAGAGACCTTGGAGTGCAGGTTCATAGCTCCTTGAAAATGGAGTCGCAGGCAAATAGGATAGTGAGGAAGGTGTTTGGTATGCTTTCCTTTATTGGTCAGAGTATTGAGTACAGGAGTTGGGAAGTCATTTTGTGGCTGTACAGGACACTGGTTAGGCCACTGTTGGAATATTGCGTGCAATTCTGGTCTCCTTCCTATCGGAAAGATATTGTGAAACTTAAAAGGGTTCAGAAAAGATTTACAAGGATGTTGCCAGGGTTGGAGAATCTGAGCTACAGGAAGAGTCTGAACAGGCTGGGGCTGTTTTCCCTGGAGCGTTGGAGGCTGAGGGGTGACCTTATAGAGGTTTACAAAATTATGAGGGGCATGGATAGGATAAAGAGACAAAGTCTTTTCCCTGGGGTGAGGGAGTCCAAAACTAGAGGGCAGAAGTTTAAGGTGAGAGGGGAAAGATATAAAAGAGACCTAAGGGGCAACTTTTTCACGCAGAGAGTGGTACGTGTATGGAATGAGCTGCCAGAGGATGTAGTGGAGGCTGGTACAATTGCAACATTTAAGAGGCATTTGGATGGGTATGTGAATAGGAAGGGTTTGGAGGGATATGGGCCGGGTGCTGGCAGGTGGGACTAGATTGGGTTGGGATATCTGGTCGGCATGGACAGGTTGGACCAAGAGGTCTGTTTCCATGCTGTACATCTCTATGACTCTAAAGTGTCCAGTCATCCTGAGTTCAGGGTTGAGATGGAGTTTAGAGCCATAGAGATGTACAGCGCTGGAACACACCCTTCGGTCCAACCCGCCCAGATATCCTAACCTAATCTAGTCCCATTTACCAGCATTTGGCCCATATCCCTCTAAACCCTTCCTACTCTGTCAAGTCTCCTGTGATTTCCAGGATTCGGCAGGTCAGAGTCTTGTCCCCAAATCCAGAATATTTGGCCCACTTCAGGCCCTTGAACATAAATTCCTGGGGGCCAAAGGTGTAAGAGACACACTGCAAACAGAAGGTGCGAGAGAGAGGACAAACAACTAGGAGGGAAGTTCAAGTTGAAACCTATTTTACAAAAAAACGAATTAAGACTCAATCATTAGCCATCAGGGGATTTCCCCACTCAACCTTAAACAGAAGGCTTAAACAGAAAGAACAATGGACATGTGAACAGTTTGCGTAAACTGACATCTTTGGAAATTTGTAAATGTGAGCTGGTAATTACTGATGCTGTAATTGCTTGACTCACCTTTTCATCTACCCACCAGCAGTGTTTATTCACTTCGAGGAAAGAGCTACTGTGAGCCATCAGCCAATGCTAAGGGATAGTTTTCCTTGCTTCTGATCTTAGTAACCTCCCTGGTGTGACCTTGTCTGTTTGTCAATGTCATGTAATTGTACTGATGTATCCTGTGTGCAGGCTGTGAGTGTGGACTTCATCTGAATTTCAAGGTTGTGGCATCTGCTGTAGAGTTGGTGCACAAGATGATTGAGAAGCTTACGAGAGGTGCAGTGGCAAAGTCTCTCTGCATAGTCTGTGTTGTAGGTCGACCTAAGTGGGTTTGTGATCTGTAATCCTTTTGGGATCTTTCCTGCTTGTCTGCATTCCTGTAGAAACTTGATGTCGGTGTTGATAAGTGCAATCTTCTTGGAGATCCTCTCCACTTTAAGCCGACGGTTAGTGGTGTCGATAGTAGTCATTCCTGGTGTGAAGAATCCTGAAAGAGATCTATTTGAAATGGGGTTCCAGCCCATCTCAACAAGCGAGGGGTGTGTGGCGTCCCAGAACAGGGCCCTACAGCACAAAGGGGCCAAGGCTCAGTGGTTAGCACTGCTGCCTCACAGTGCCAGGGACACAGGTTCAATTCCCGCCTCTGGCAACTGTGCGGAGTTTGTGCATCCTCCCGTGTTTGCGCGGCTTTGCTCTGATTTCCTCCCATAATCCAAAGACGTGCAGGTTAGGCGGATTGGCCAGGCTAAATTGGCCAGCAGTGTCCAGGCTAGGTGAGTTAGCCATGGAAATTGCAGTGTTACTGGGATGGGGATGGGGATAGGGTGGTGGGTCTGGATGGGATGTCCTTCGGAGGGTCAGTGTGGAGTCGATGGGCCGAATAGCCTGCCTCCACAGTGTAGGGATTCTATGAAGACAAGTGGTCAGCTACACTCATAAGGCCAGTTCAGTTAGTACCTTCATCTCCAAGTGTTGAGCAAATGATCTAACACTGGCAGAACAATGCTGTCTGGGCAACAGTGCACTTGGAGCTTGGAACAAGAGACTGATGCAGCACAACATGCAGGAGCCATCAGAGGCTGTGGGTGGAGCTGGGCACTGGGTGCGAAAAACCTGCGTGGAAATGGTGCTGAAGTTGGGAAATCCATTCACACAGCAAGTTCTGTACCAAGGGGGAAGGATTTTGTTCCTATCTTGTTGTGGTTGTATAAGGCACAAGTTAGACATGAGTAGATTATTTATGGAGGAGGGTTGAATTTACACCCCAGGGAACCAGGCCTGACTCCAATGTTATTAGAGTCAGGCCATCTCCCCTGGTTGAATCTTAACCCTAACCCTGAACCTAACCTTAAGCTTAACCCAAACCTTAGCCCTAATGCTAACCCTAACCCTAATCTTACCTCTAACCCTAACCCGAGCCCTAACCCTAACCTTATCGGCAAAGGGCCGTTTCTATGGTCATTATGGCCTTGTCCTGCAGACTGATGGGAAGGGTGGTCTGCTTTGGCATCTTTGACATTGCTTTAATTTTTTTTTTATTTATGTGATTTCTGTTACTAATAAAGGCACTGGAGTATGGCAACTTAAACACCCTTCACTATTATTTTGAAAAAATACAAGTGACAATAAAATGACTATTCTATCCAATTCTATAAGGGGGAACCTGGACGGGAGCTGTTACTCAATCCTGGAAGTAGGATAGAATCCATTCAGTGTAGAAGCAGGCCATTCAGCCCATCGAGTCCACACCATCCCCTCCAAACAGCATCCCATCCAGAGTCAGCCTGTCACTGGAACCCACCCAGCCTGCACATCCCTGGACACAATTTCCCATTACCAATGCACCCTGACTGCACATCTTTGGACTGTGGGAGGAAACTGGAGCACCTGAAGGAAACCCACGCAGATATGGGGAGAATGTGCAAATTGCATACAGACAGTCGCCCAAGGATGGAATTGAAGCCAGGTCTTGGTGCTGTGAGGCAGCAGTGTTAACCACCGAGCCACCATGCCGCCCGTATGAGGGAGATGTGAGAAGTAATCCAGAATGGAGGCACCAATCCCAGGGCCCTGCTCCTCCTGACTCCATAACGTTTGGTACTTACTTCTCTCCCGGGGGGTCTCACAGTCGAACGAGGAAAGCCCAAGTTGGACAATGTACACCCCAGGTAACCAGGGGATGTAGAGCACGGCATGGCTCCAATGTTAGACCCCTAGTATGCACAGTGCAGGGCTTCCCAAAGTGGGGCCAGAACCTGAAGTGGGATTAAGAGCTGAAGGTTTGGGCTTGTGAGATCTGAGACAGGGGTCACAGTGAGAAAAGAATTGGCAAGCACTGATTTAGGCCAATAGATCTACAATATTGCTGTATTACTCATATACAGCGAGGAACTAATTGTAATGTGAAAGTACATCTGGGTGTTACACCAAGTACTGTCAGAGGCCAGAGAACAACAAACAGTTACCAGACTGATTTCTGAGATGGCAGGAATTATGTATGAAGAGAGACTGAATCGTTTAGTGCTGTATTCACTGGAGTTTAGAAGAATTAGGGAAAATTGGTAGGGACAGAAGTTCTAAAAACCTCTAAAATTCTAACAGGGGTTAGACCTGATAAATGCAGGAAGGATGTTTCCAATGACAAAGGGGTCAAGAACCAGGGCTCACAGTCTAAAGATATGGGATAGACTGAGATGAGGAGAAATGTCTTCACCCAGAGAATGGGGAGCCTGTGAAATTCTGTACTACAGAGGTCAAAGCATTGAATGTTTTCAAGAAGGAGTTACATATAATTCTTAGGGCGAAAGAGATCTAAGGGGATGGGGTGGGGTGGAAGGCGGAAATGAGTTAAATCAGCCACATATTGAATGGTCATATTGAATGGCGGAACTAAGGGCCAAATGGCCTTTTCCACATCCCACAGACAGCTGAAACAACTACACTCCGTGAGGCTCAAGCATTTTGAGTTGAACATAAGCTAATTCTGAACTTGTGGGAACAGAAGGGTCCATCTCTTTGAAGACGAGAAGTCCACTGTGGGGTGATATGGATCCGGTGACACCTCAAAGGGCATGGTGCACATTCCACATTTCTCCTACAACCCAACACCATCCACAGCTCAAATGTCCTTCCTCAACTGTAAAGAACTTTGATTCAAGATTAGAGTGGTGCTGGAAACACACAGCAGGTCAGGCAGCATCTGAGGAGCAGGAAAATCAATGTTTCGGGCATTGATGAGCGTCAAATCTGATGAAACACTCCTGTCCGAAACATCGATTTTCCTGCTCCTCTGATGCTGCCTGACCTGCTGTGCTTTTCCAGCACCACTCTAATTTTGACTCTGATCTCCAGCATCTGCAGTCCTCACTTTCACCCTGTAGAGAGCATTGGCCCATCTGAAAGCTGGTATGTAAGTGCAGGTTTCTCAGCACCCCCTTCTCACCCAAACATCTACCCCGGGGACCTCATCATGGTGGATGCAGTTTTCCAACTGAGGGGGAAAAGGATTTCCCACCATCTCCAATCTCCTGGTACAGGTTGTGGCATCGATTGGTGTGAAGGAATTGGATAAATGCGTACATGGTTATTCTACAACACTCTGTAGGATCATTTAGTCCCCTGTCCTGTCATATAACCCTGCATTTCCCATGGCTAATCCACCTGGTCTGTGCATCCCTGGGCATTGTGAGGCAACGTAGCATGGCCAATTCACCTAATCTGCACGACATAGAGTTATAGTCATTGAGTCATAGAGATGTACCGCTTGGAAACAGACCCTTCGGTCCAACCTGTCCATGCTGACCAGATATCCCAACCCAATCTAGTCGCACCTGCCAGCACCCAGCCCATACCCCTTCCTATTCATATACCCATCCAAATGCCTCTTAAATGATGAATTGTAACAGCCTCCACCACTTCCTCTGGCAGCTCATTCCATATACGTCCCACCCTCTGTGAAAAAGTTGCCCCTTAGGTCTCTTTTATATCTTTCCCGAGTATCTGGAGGAAATCTGCAGAGACATGTGGAGAACATGCAAACTTCACACAGACAGTTGCTCGGGGCTGGAATTGAACCCGGGTCCCTGGCGCTGTGAGGCAGGAGTGCTAACCACTAAGCCACCATACCTATCAGTAAATGGATACTTTGTGTTTTGTTAAGGCAAACTGCTTGAAGTTTAAGTTATTGAACTTGAAGAAACTTGTCAAAATTAAGCTGCATGTTTGTTTCTGTTTGTAACTTAACATGATGCCGTTAAGCACAGAGAGGAATCTTTACATTGGCTGCACTAAGTTGGGGTCATAAGTCCTTGACTGTTTGTATCTCACTGGGTACCTGCTTCCCCCTTCACAGACTGTGAGTTGCTGAGTGATAGCTTGCTGTATATTTCAAACAAGACTGCGTTTGATGCCAGAGCCACTCAGTGCCCATCCGTACCATTTTGCCCATACCATCACTGCCAGAGACTCAGCAGTGAGAACAGGAGCATTTCCAAGGACTCATTTTGAACGTTTTTTATTTAAGCCAATTGACACCCACGTAAGCCCACATCCAACCCTTGCACCCCCAACCCGGCCCTGACCCCCTCACTACCCTGTTCCATTGCCCCTTTATTATCATAGTCACCAGAGAGGGCAACAGTGCCCAATGACCAGCGTGATGACCAGGCCAGTGGGCAATATAGTGACCGGGGCAGTAGACAAGATGTGACTGCAGCAGTAAGCAGGATGTGATCAGTGCAGTGGGCAATAATAATGGTCAGGCCAGTGGGCAGTATGATGACCAGGGCAGTGGGCAGCACTCTGTCCGGGACAGCGGACACGATGGTGACCAGGGCCATGGGAAATAAAGTGACCACGTCAGTGTGCAGTATGCTGATCAGGGAGATGGGCAGTATGGTTGCCGGGGCTTTAGGCAATATAGCAATTGGGAAAGTGAACTGACCAGGGCAATGGGCAGTAGGGGTACTGGGGAGATGGGCAACACAATGACCAGGGGAGTGTGAGTATAATGACTGGGGCAATGGACAGCATGGTGACCAGGGCAGTGGGCATGGTGACAGAGATAGCGGGCAGATTGGTGACCAGGGCAGTAACTGGACCCTTAACCTACCTTTCAAAATCCAAGTATCTCACAGTTATCACATTGCTGTTTGTGGGAGCTTGCTGTATACAGACTGGCTGCCAAATTCAACATTCCAACAACGACTACATTTCACCAGGCTCAGTTAGCTGGATGGCTGGTTTACAACCGCTTATGGACCTCATCACTGTGGATGTACTTTTTCAACTGAGGGGAAAGAGAATTTCCCAACATCTCAGATCAGCCTGCACAAGCTATGGCACTGATCAGTGTGAAGGAACGGGATAAAGATCAATATACTTCTTCAAAACCATCAGTAAATTGATGTGTATTTATATTTTGTTGAGCTAAATTGCCTGAAGGTTGAGTTGTTAAACTTGAATGAACTCGTCAAGATTGAGAGGAATTATTTCTTTTTGTTTGTGACTTAACATGTTGTTGATCACAAAGAGGCAACATTTCCTTGGTTGCACTGACTGACAAAGTTGGGGTCACTAGCCCTTGATTGGTTCCTGCTTCCCCTTTCATGGACTGTGAGAGTTGCTGAGTTGTCAATCAATCTCTTCCCTCAGGCATGGTGATCCTCCAGTTAATGTCACCACTTGTTGTGCCTCTCTCTAATGAGAGTTCTCTTGAGCTATGGTGACTTCACATTACATTTCAAAAGCTCTTCAAATGACCATAAAGCCCCCTTAAATGTCAAGCGGTTCATCAATGGAAGACTTTCTTTCATTTTCTAAAAATATTTCCTCTTCCTAACCTCATTATTATGATGCAAAGTGTATAATTTATATTAATTTTTATATCATTTAGAGTTTGAATTTGAGGTTGTGGGATGAGAGTTTTCATCTGTATCTGAAGGGGTTTAAGATTAACTTGTAAGTATTCTACAGCCATTGTTTTAAAAAAAGAGAATTCTACATTTGTAATGGGATTTTGTTAACACTGCAAGTGTTTGTGACTGAACAAGATAAACAATATAGTGTATATGACATAAGTTTAGTAGGTTCTGGATTTTTTTTATGATTAGGGGAAGCACCGTGAAAAAACCCTATGGGTTTCTATTTGAATTTGAGGAAGTTTTAGCTGAAGCCAAATGTATAAAACAATTGCTCATGTGAAAGGAAGGTCATTTTGAGCTGTTATTGAATTATTTGATGTACAAAAGTTTAGTTTTAAAAGTTCCAGACCAGAAGTGTTTGGTTAAAATATTAAAGGAATAATGCAAACTGGAAGAAAAGTTCTAAGCTCACGAGTAGGAAAGCTCAAGGGAGAGGCGATCAGATTCTCAAGATTGGGGAATTGAAACCACAACTAATCAAACCAAATGTAGGATCGAGAGGGGAACTCTCAGTTCGATTACTATGAAGGAGCGCCATTGGCATTAACGGGATTAGAATTTGCCAGATGTTTCAAAATTTTTAAATACGTGCTAAATGTGAATAGTTTGTTTTACTCTATTTTATCGTAATTTCTTCTTCTAAAATATAAAGGCAAAGTGGAGAAGTCTGGCAAGAGAGAAACAGTTAATGTTTTGAGTCTGATATGACTTTAACTAAGCTCCTTTCTAAACCATAGTCATCAACAGCAACCCAAAGGAACGTTGCGAGAGCCAAGCTTGAGGTACCACAAGTGGCTATGCTGCCTGGGTGAGGTGGAAGAAGAGGTATGTTAGCCTTTACCATGAGAGGATTGGAGTGATGGAGTCTCACTCCAGTTGTACAGAAGACTAGTGAGACTGCATCTGGAGTACTGTGTGCTGTTCTGTCTTGCCTTGTCTAAGGAAGGATATTCTTGCCATAACAGTGATTCCAGGGATGGTGTCCTATCAGGCGAGACTGAACTCTGGATCTGTATTCTCAGCAATTTAGAAAAATGGGAGAAGATCACATAGAGGCTAGCAAAGTTCATGAAGTTAAAAATCATACAACACCAAGTTATAGTCCAACAGGTTTAATTGGAAGTACAAGCTTTCAGAGCATCAATCCTTCATCAGGCACTGCTCTGAAAGCTAGTGCTTCCAAATAAACCCATTGCTCTATTACCTGGTGTCGCGTGATTTTTAACTTTGTCCACCCCAGTCCAACGCCGGCACCTCCACATCAAAGGTTCATAAAGGGAAAGGCAGATTAGATGCAGGAAGGACGTTTCACCTCATGTGGGCTCTCAAAGCAGGGTCTCAGAATAAAAGCTAAGCCATTTAGGACTCCATTTCTCTTTCTTCCAAGATGCTGCCAGACCTGCTGAGCTTCTCCAGCACTCTGTTTTTGTGTGTTTCAGATAGAGTCCTATAGAGTCATACAGCATGGAATCAGACTCTTCGGCCCAACCAGTCCATGCTGACCATAATCCCAGACAAAACTTGTCCCACCTGCCTGCTCCTGGCCCATATCCGTCCAAACATTTCCAATTCATGCACTTATCTAAATATCTTTTTAACATTGTAAATGTATCTGCAACCTCATTCCCTCTGGAAGTTCATTCCATACACGAACTATTTTCTATGTAAAAAGAAATTGCCCTCATTTTTCAAAAAAACTTTCTCCTCCGAGTCATGAAATCTCTGACTCTAAGGAAAAGACACCTGCATGAGAAATGGAGTCCCAAATGGCTTGGCTTTTATTCTGAGACCCTGCTTTGAGAGCCCACACGAGATGAAACATCCTTCCTGCATCCAGTCTGCCTTTCCCTTTATGAACTTTTGATGTGGAGGTGCTGGTGTTGGGACTGGGGAGGACAAAGTTAAAAATCACGTGACACCTGCATTCACCTTATCTATATTTCTACATCTGATTATTTTATAAACCTCGATTAGTCCCCCCTCAACCTCCTTCGCTCCAGTCAAAAAAGTCCTTGACTATCCAGTCTCTCCTTATAACTCAAACACCCCATTCCCAGCAACATCCTGATAAATCTCTTCTGAACTTTTTCAGCTTAATAATATCCTTCCTAATACAGGGCGACGGACACACACACACCCACCCCCCTCTTTTGGCAAGCTCCCACAATTTCTTCCTTGAGACCCTGTCCTACCATGTGGTCCTTGTTAAGAGGGTCTGTACACAACTCCCACAAGTTACCTCATGGGATTCTGGTGAGCAAGGTTAGATCTCATGGAATACAGGGAGAACTCACCATTTGGATATAGAACTGGCTTAAAGGTAGAAGACAGAGGGTGGTGGTGGGAGGGTTGCTTTTCAGACTGGAGGCCTGTGACCAGTGGAGTGCTACAAGGATCGGTGCTGGGTCCACTACTTTTCATCATTTATATACATGATTTGGATATGAGCATAATAGGTATAGTTATTAAGTTTGCTGATGACACCAAAATTGGAGGTGTAGTGGACAGCGAAGAAGGCTACCTCAGATTACAATGGGATCTTGATCAGATGGGCCAATGAGCTGAGAAGTGGCAAATGGAGTTTAATTCAGATAAATGTGAGGTGCTGCACTTTGGGAAAGTAAATCTTAGCAGGACTTATACTCTTAATGGTGAGGTCCTTGGGAGTGTTGCTGAACAAGGAGACCTTGGAGCGCAGGTTCATAGCTCCTTGAAAGTGGAGTCGCAGGTAGATAGGATAGTGAAGGTGGCGTTTGGTGTGCTTTCCTTTATTGGTCAGAGTATTGAGTACAGGAGTTGGGAGGTCATGTTGCGGTTGTACAGGACATTGGTTATGCCACTGTTGGAATATTGCATGCAATTCTGGCCTCCTTCCTATTGGAAGGATGTTGTGAAACTTGAAAGGGTTTAGAAAAGATTTATAAGGATGTTGCCAGGGTTGGCGGATTTGAGCTATAGGGAGAGGCTGAACAGGATGGGGCTTTTTCCCTGGAGCGTCAGAGGCTGAGGCGTGAACTTATAGAAGTTTATAAAATCATGAGGGGGCATGGATAGGATAAATAGACAAAGTCTTTTCCCTGGGGTGGGGGAGTCAAGAACTAGAGCTCATAGGTTTAGGGTGAGTTAGGAAAGATATAAAAGAGACAGAGGGTGGTACATGTATGGAATGAGCTGCCAGAGGAAGTGGTGGAGGCCGATATAATTGCAACATGGTTTCCTCCGGGTGCTCTGGTTAAAAGGCATCTGGATGGGTATATGAATAGGAAGGGTTTGGAGAGATATGGGCCAGGTGCTGGCAGGTGGGACTAGATCTATGACTCCTAGTGACTTCTTGCTTTTATCAATCCTCATCTCCAACCTTTAGATCCTGATTTCCTGAATTTGGTTCATACCTCTCTAATGTATGAATATCTTTAATGAATAGAGCCATTCCTCCATCCTTTCGTATTTTCCTATTCAAGTTGCAATCTACGTCAGCCAACAGTCAAGGCTCTGTCATGGCCACTAGCTTGTACTACTTTTCTCAATTTTTGCAACTAGTTCACATGTGCATTTAAATACACTATTGCCCTTTTATTATTTTTGTAACCTCTTGTCTGACCTGTCGATCTGCCATAGAATTGCATTTTCTGTAAAGAAAAACGTGAAAGAACTATAAATCAGAAACAAAAACAGAAATTGCTGGAAAAGCTCAGCAGGTCTGGCAGCATCTGTGGAGAGAAAGCAGATTTAACATTTTGGATTGAGTGACCCTTCCTCGGATCTCAGGAGGGTCACTCAACCCAAAACATTAACTCTGATTTCTCTTCATAGATGCAGCCAGACCTGCTGAGCTTCTCTGGCGATTTCTGCTTTTGCATTCTCTGTCCCGTCCCATCTGTCGTTGTCTACTTATCGCTTTCCACATTGATTCTTGTTGCATTTTCCCCACTCTCTGATTCACTGCTCCTCACCAAATTTGGGCCCTCGCCCCCAATATTTTAGTTTAAAACTCACTCTAATTCCCAGGTAATGGAGTTCACGAGAACACCAGTCTGTGTATGGCTCAGCTACAAATCATCACACCAGTATAGGTGCCAGAGCCCCATAAAGCAGAGCCCACTTCTCCCACACAAATCCTTCAGCCATTCATTCATCTCTCTAACCCTGTTTAACCTTTTACAGTATCCAGATCCATTCAGTGTGTCCACAATCACTGAGACTGAAAAAAAGGCATTACAATGTTGTTATGAGTTTACAGAGAGAGGCCAACTAACGCTGTAAGACACTGAGCAAATTCTAAACGACATAAGAGAGTATTAGATGTCATGCCTGCTGAAATACTTGTCTCAGCTTGGTGGACTGTTGAAAGATTAGTTTCTCAGTGATTGGTCACTGAGTTAAGCTTGAATTACAAGTTTTCACCGGAGACCTGAGTGGTGCTTAAAAGCACAAAATCAAACAATGCTGCATTATATGGAAAACAGAAAAATTGTGTCTTGGGTTTTTATACTATCATTTTCAGGGTATTTGAACTCAGAGTGTGGGCTTCTAATGTAGGAGTCATTAAAATTAGCCTCTACGATCCAGGTGTGCATTTAGCATAATACATTCATAATATACAACTAACACAAATCAGAAACAAAAGCCATGATATGTCATGTGTTGGGATCAATAAATATTTGGATCTGGGAGTATTAGGGTTTATCAGCTGAGGAATTATTGGTGTTACTTATTTTATTAGTCAACACACTGAGCTCTATGAGGACTATGTCTTCATTTGATTTGATTATGATTTATTGGAGACAATATTGTAGTATATCTGAGTACATAAAAGGTTTGGTTTTGCAAGCAGTACAGATAGATTATAGCAAATAAGAATTATAGAATAGAATCCCTACAGTGGGGAAATAAGCCATTCGGCCCAACAAATTCATACTGACCCTCCGAAGAGTATCCCACCCAAACCCATTCCTCTACATTTATCAGTGACTAATGCACCTAACCTACACATCCCTGGACACTATGGGGCAACTTAGCACAGTCGATTCACCCTAACCTGCACATGTTTGGACTGTGGGAGGAAACCAGAGCACCCAGAGGAAACCCACGCGGACACAGGGAGAATGTGCAAACTCCACACAGACAGTCACCCAAGGCTGGAATCAAACCCAGGCCCCTGGCAGCAGTGCTAACCACTGAGCCACTGTGCCACCTCAACAAGGGCTTACAGATCATAGAGTGCTTAGACTGAGCGAGGCACACAGGGTTACACCTGCACAAGAGGTGCACAAAGCAAGGTCAACATTAGGGTTGAAGTTAGAGAGGTCCATTCAGCAGTCTAGTAACAGCAGAGAAGAAACTGCTCTTGAACCTATCGGTGCATGTGTTCAAGCTTCTGTGTTCACTCATACATCCTATCGGCAATGAACAGTGATGATGTGGACTGGATTCCCTGCATCAGTGAACGAGTGTTGTAGCTATTTATACATCAAACCTGGAATGAGGTTTGAGTTTGCAACACCACTCCAACCTCATGCGTGTGAAGCTCCTCCTAGTGGTGTTGTCGTCTGTAGCGCATCCATTCAGACTCCAAATGCCACGCAGAAATGAGGAAGAAAATTCTCTGATTCACTTCAAAATACCAACCACATAAAGCCAGGGGTGGAAGTGAACTTTGTGGAATTGACATCTGACACTGGATTAGCGATCGGTTTTGCTTAAACCGCAGCAGAAATAAATATTGCCTCGATGGAGTCATGGATACCTGATCTCATTAAGAATATTACATTCTAATGTAAAGAAGGCTGTGTGCACAGCCCAGACCATCACGGAAACAAAACTCCCATCCACTGACTCTATTTCCAAGGCTCGCTGCCACGGAAAAGCTGCCAACATCATCGAAAACCCATCCCACCCCCCTGTAAAGCTCTCCTACAGCCTCTTCTGTCAGGCAGAAGGTACAGAAGCCTGAATACACACACCAGCAGGTTCAGGAATAGCTTCTTCCCGGCTGTTATCAGACTGTTGCACGGACTCGCTATTCTTCAAATAATGTTGATCTTGCCAACGTTGATCTTGCCTAATGCACACCCTGTGTGACATAACCCATACGCCTCTAAGTTTATTTTTCACCCGATGATCTGCATGTCATAGATGTTCCTAGAATCCCTGCAGTGTGGAAACAGGCCCTTTAGCCCAACAAGTTCACACTGACTCTCCCACTCCCCTACCCTATTATCCTATATTTATCCCTGACTAATGCAACTGACTTACACATCCTTGAACACTATGGGCAATTTAGCACCCAACCTGCACATCTTTGGATTGTGGAAGAAAACCGGAGCACCTGGAGGAAACCTACACAGACACAGGGAGAATCCTTGCTTACCATGATCTGTCTACTGCTCATAAACAAAGTTTTTCATTATACTTAGGTACGCGTGACAATAAATAAATCAAATCAAATTAAAAGTGGCAGGAAGGTAAAAAGAGACTTACATTTATAAAGGTCCTTTCACAACCTCAAATGAAGTACTTTGGAAGTATTCCCCCTGTTGTAAAGGAGGGAGCATGGTGGCCAATTTACACACAGCAAGATCCCTCAAACTGTGAGAGGTTAATGATCTTTAATTTTATAACTATTTATAAAATAATGACAGGGCATAGATAAGGTGAATGGCAGGTGTCTTTTCCCTAGGGTGGGGGATTTCAAAACTAGGGGACATGTTTCTAAGGTGCGAGAAAAAAGATTTTTAAAAAGCTTGAGGGACAATTATTTTATACACAGAGAGTGGTTCATGGGTGGGATGAACGTCCAGAGGAAGTGGTGGATGCAGGGACAGTTACAGTGTTTAAAAGATATTTGAATAAGTTCAAGAATAGGAAAGGTTTGGAGGGATATGGACCAGGAGCAGGCAGGTGGGACTAGTTTAGTTTGGGATTATGGTCGGCATGGACTGGGCCTAAGGGTATGTTTTAGTGCTGTATGACTCCATGACTGTATCAGGGAACAGCCCGTTTTCATGAAGTTCTTTAAAAGGATAAAGATTGATCTGGACACCTAGAGAAACCTCTCTACTTCTCACGGAAGTATCCTCTTGGGATCTTTTACACAACCTTCCCTCTGAGTTATGGTGGAGGTGGTAGTGCTATTGTCACTGGACAAGTAATCCAAAACTCTAATGTTCTGGGGACATGTGCTCAAGTTCCACCATGGCAGATGATGGAATTTGAATTCAATAAATTTAGGAATTTTTTAAAAAATTCTCAAGGTGACCATTGTTGCTTGTGATAAATTCCTACCTAGTTCTGTCATTCCCAGTTGGGAAGGAAATTTGCCATCCTTACTTGGTCTGGCCTACATGTGATTCCAGGCCCACAGCAATGGGGTTGACTCTTAACTGCCCTGGCAAAGACTAACAATCTCCTCAGTTCAAGGACAATAAGAGGAATGTGATAGCACTGAAGAAGGCGCAGAAGAGATTAACCTGGATGGTGCCTGGACTGGTGCATTTTAGTTATGAAGAGAGGTTGGACAGACTGGGCTCGCTTTCCTTCCAGCAGAGGAGATTGAGAGGGGCCATGACTGAGAAGTATAAAGTTATAAGGACCAGAGAGTCTAGATTGGAGGTTAGGAGTTAGAGGTGATGTGAGGAAAAAGCGTTCACCCAGAGGGTGGTGGAGAATCTGTAGCTCGCTGACTGTAAGGGTGGGAGAGACACAAACCCTCATCCCATTGAAGAGGATTTAGATGCACACTTGATGCCAAGGTACACAAGGTTTTGGGCCAATGGGAAATGGGACTGAAATAGTTTGGTGGTTGTTTTTGACCAGCATAGACTCAACAGGCCGAAGGGCCACTTTCTATGCTGTAGATCTTTGTGACTATAATTAGGGTCCACACCAAATACTGGTTTTGTCAGCAATTTCCACATCCCATGAACAAATGGTAAAAGATCTAAGAGGGCAGGCGGAACCTTGTTTTACTGGTTTATTTGAAAGATGGCACTTCTGACACTGCAGCACTCCTTCAGTCCAGTCCAGATGATAACCTAGATCACTGTGCTCAATCCCAGGGGTGAATCTCAAACCTATAATCTTCTAGATTCAAAGGTGCAAGTACTCCCTCACTGAGCAACAGCAGAGGTAACAAGGTGACAATTATCTCGGGATATGTTATTGTGTCAAAGGCACTAAACGAATGCAGGTCATTGATTAGAGTTTCCATCTTGTCTCCAGGGATTGAAGGTTAATCTTGAAAACACTACGGTCAACAGCATAGACAAGGCGGTGCAGTGGCTCACAGCGCCAGGGACCCAGGTTCGATTCCAGACATGAGCAACGTCTGCGTGGACTTTGCACATTTTCCATGTGTGCGTGGGTTTCCTCTGGGTGCTGCAGCTTCTTCCCACAATCCGAAGATGTGCAGGTCAGGTGGATTGGCATGGGAAATTGCCCATGGTGTAAAGGGATGTGTAGGTTAGGTGCATTAGTCAAGGGTAAATGTAGACCAATAGGATAGGGGAATGGGTTTGGGTGGGATACTCTTCGGAGGGGCAGTGTGGACTTATTGGGCCGAAGTTTCCACACTGTAGGGATTCTAGGATCCTATGATTCACCCAGAAGGGATATCGTGGAAACATTTAAAATGTGTATCAAAAAAATGTTGAGCATTTGGTTTCTAATTAGCAAGGAAAGTATGGGCTGGATAGATTGACATAGCTGGTGACCAATATGGAGGTCATAGGGCAGTTGGTGGCAGGAAGGACACATAATGGAAAACACACAAGGTTCTTAGGGACTTCACAGGGTAGATAGACTCTCTTGTGGGAGAGTCCAGGACCATAGAGCATAATCTCAGAGCACTGCTGCCTCACAGCTCCATGGGCCCGAGTTCAATTCCCGCCTCGGGTGACTGTCTGGGTGGAGTTTGCACATTCTCCATGTGTCTGCGTGGATTTCCTCTGGATGCTCCAGTTTCGTCCCACAGTCCAAAGGTGGACAGGTTAGGTGAATTAGCCATGCTAAATTGCCCATAGTGTTAGGTGAAGGGGTAAATGTAGGGGAATGGGTCTGAGTGCGTTGCTCTTTGGAGGGTCGGTGTGGACTTGTTGGGCCGAAGGGCTTGATTCCACACTGTATGTAATCCAATCTAATCATTTAAGATAGAGATAAGGAGAATTACTTTTCTCTCATGGGGTAGAGAAATTGTGAATTTTTGCTTATCACAGGTGGCTATTGAGGTTGGAACCTTTCAAGGCTGAGAGAGAGAGGTTTTTTTCTCATCAGGAAAGGATCAAAGGGAATAAAACAAAAGGTCTGCGGCTACTAGAAATCTGAAACCGAAGCAAAGATTGCTGGAGAAACTCAGCAAGTCTGACAGCATCAATGGAGAGGGATACAGAGTTAATATTTTGAGTCCAGTGACCCTTCATTTGGAGGGTCCATTCTCTCCACAGATGCTGCCAGACCTGCTGGGTTTCTCCAGCAATATTTGTTTTTGTTGGAAGAGACAAGGGATAAGGCAGGAAAGTAGAGGTTAGGGCTATCACAGAAGCCAATATCTTATTGAATTGGCTGAATGGCCTACTCCTATTACTACTACATCATCATGTGTGGTCTAACTGGATCCATTGTCAGCAACGTGGAAAGGGAAGGTTCAAAATGTCGATGTAATGGCACACAAACAAACTTACGTTCTAACACTAAGCAATGTTCCTAACACTGGCCAGTCCTAGGGTGCTCCCTCCAACCTGTGATGCCTTTGAGAGAAGCTTCCTCACCGAGGACATGGAATTACATCTACACTAAACTTTCTTACTCCATCGCTTGTTGAAAGGAAAAGCAGAAGTGCACAAGTGATCTTATTGAAACATGTGGGACAGCATATGGGTTTTGACAGGTTCAATAACAAGAGAGTGTTGCCCCTTCATGGGGAAACTTAAGAATGAATGGCAACAGATTCAGGATAAGGGATTGTCCATTGAATGCAGTGTTGAGGAGGAATTTCTTCTCCCAGAAGGTTGCTAGTCTTTGGAATTCTCTACCCAGAGAGTTACGCATCGAATATTTACCAGGCCAAGATAGAAGGATAGTTGAACTATGGACAAGCCAAGGGTTATGGGGACCAGGTAGAAAAGAAAAGGTGAGGTCAAGATCAGAATAGCCATTGTTTTATCAAATTGTGGAGCAGGATCAAGAGGTTGTGACATACTCCTCCTCCTGTTCAAAGATCTGTACAGCACAAGAACAGACCCTTCGGCCCACCAAGATGCCTTTCTAAACTAGAACATTTTGCCTCTACGTGGTCCGTATCCCTCTATTCCCTGCCTACTCATACATCTGCATTGATCCCTTTGAAACATTACTATTGTATCTACTTCTACGACCTCTTCTGGTAGTGCACTAAAGCCTGTGTAAAAATCCTAACTCTTACATCCTCTTTAACTTTCCTCCTTTTACTTTAAACCTATGTCCCCAAGTAATTGACATTTCTGTCCTGGGAAGACGACTCCGACTATCCATGTTCCACGTAATTTTGTGAACTTCTATCAGGTCGCCCCTCTCAGCCTCTGAATTAAAGTTAAAATAAACCAAGTTTGCTCAACCTCTCCTCATAGCTAATCCCCTCCAAACCAGGCAACATCCTGGTAAATCGTTTCTGTACCCTCTCCAAAGCCTCCACATCCTTCTGGCAGTGTTGTGACCAGAACTGCATGCAAAATTCCAAATGTGGCCTCACTAAAGTTCTACACAGCTGCAACATTTCTGTGCCCATTTTTATATTCTGTGCCCTGACTCATGAAAGAAAGCATGCCATAGACCATCTTGACCACATGATGCATTTGTGTTGACATTTTCAGGGACCTGCATACCTAGATCTCTCTCTGTATGTTAAGGGTTCTGACGTTTACTGTTTACTTACTTCCAAAGTGCATCACCTCGGATTTGTCCAGATTAAACACCCTCTGCTATTTCTGCCCCCAAGTCTTTAGCCTATCTATATTCTGCTGTGTCCTCTGGCAATCCTCCTCACTATCCACAGCTACTCCAATCTTTGGGTCATCCACAAACTTTCTGATCAAACCATCTGCATTCTTGTCCAAATCATTTATATATATTACAAACAATGGGAATCCCAGCACTGATCCCCGTGGGACACCACTGGTCACACATCTCCAGTCAAAACCAATATCCTCCTTCTGCTACTCTCTGTCTTCCATGACCAAGCAGTTCTGAATCCATCTCACTACAGATCCCACGTGACTTCACTTTCTGTATCGGCCTGCCGCGATGGACTTTATCAAAGGCCTTGCTAAAATCCACGTAGACTACCCTGCCCTCATCAAACCTTACATGCCTTACAATTCCTTATGTTTTATTGTTAATTTTATGATAAAATGTCAATTTGTGGATTTTTTTTGTGGGATATGCCCAGGTTTAAAGGTCAGATGTCAAGCAGAACAGAAGCAGGAATTGTTGAACTTTGAATTTATAAGAACATAAAGTAGCTTAGTTGAAAATCAAATTCTTTCAGGGGCTTAACGTGGTGGATACTGAGAGTTGTGGTGGGAGAGTCCAGTGCATGGGAGGCAAGTGTCAAAGTAAGACATCATCCACTTGGAGCTGAGATGAGGAGAAATTCCGACACTCCGAAAGTTGCAAATCTTTGGAATTATCAAGCCCAGACAGCAGTGGACACTCAAACATTGAGCATATTCAAGATTGAAATTGATAAGATTTTTTGGATATTGAGGAATATGAGGGTAGGGCAAAGATGTGGAATTGAGGAAGAAGATCAAACATTGCTTTATTGAATAGCAGAGCAGACACGATGGTCCAAATGGTCATTTCTATTCCTGAGATGCTGCCTGGCCTGCTGTGCTTTGACCAGCAACACATTTGCAGCATTTTATGCTTCTTATTCCTTCTGTTCTTATTTCTCTTTAAAGAGGAGGCCAGGTTGTCTAATTTCGCTCACTGTACTTGAGTTTTTTTTGCCAATGGAATGTTCGTCAGCATCATAAGAGGTTAAAAATCACACAACACCAGGTTATAATCAACAAGTTTATTTGGAAGCATGAGCTTTCGGAGCGCTGCTGCTTCATCAGTCAGTGTTTCCAAATAAACCTGTTGGACTATAACCTGGTGTTGTGAAATTTTTAACTTTGTCCACCCCAGTCCAACCCCGACTCTTCCACATCATCATAAGAGGTAACCTTGGAAAGCCTGCCTCAGACATTTCTGAAAGGATTCGATTGTTTTTAGCAGATTCATTCATTTTGGGAATTCGAGTCATCCAGCAGTGGGAGGTGGGAGTTGGTTGGGGGAAGTCTTTGTCATTCTGAGTCATGGGTTCCTTCTGCAGAACCTTGAGCAAAGACATCCTCTGGCTGACATTCGCAGCAGTGCAGTCCCAGATGCAGGAGGGAAAACTGCACCACCGGAAGTGTAGCCTTTCAAATGAGTTATTAAACAGCAACACTGCCTGCCATCTCATGCCAGGCGTCTCTTGTGGGCAATAGAACATAGAATATAGAACATTACAGTGCAGCACAGTCCCTACGGCTCGCTGTGCCGACCTCTGAAACCAATCTGAAGCCCATCTAACCTACACTATTCCATTACCATCCATTTGTGCCCAGGTGTCAATCAAAAGCTTGAAGTGAAACCTATGAACCAAATGGTGCTTTGAGGGTTTTGCATTATTTGAGAATTTGTCAAGGGAGGAGTTTATTTTCACTGATAAGGTCATCCTGTGGGTTTTAAAAAAATTCTTCCCTGGGATGTGGGAATCCTTTACTTGTCTGAATTCTATCCCTGCTTTCTAATAAATATTTCAAATAGCAAAACCAATGAGGTCGCAATGGCATATTTGTATACCCACAATGCCCTGCACTGGGGAAACCACTCTATTTTGTAAGGTGCATATGCTCAGACACGCTCTGAGCTGGATGGGAAATAATGGGAAAGGAACTAGGAAGGACAATCTGGAAACTTGATGTCACCATGTGAGCTTGCTAATCTTTCTCCCTTAAGTGAAAACGTAAGCCAACCTATCTCCCCTCTGTTTTGACTGCCAGTTATCTTAAAGCTGTATTCTCTATGTTGACCTTGTTGCCAGTGGAGACACTTTACAGGAATGAAAGCAAATAAACAAGGAGATCTTGGTGATACTCCGGTCTCAACTTTGCATCCCAAATAAGCACACATTCAGAAATGCGCACACGCACCCACAACATGCATGAACACACACTACCCAGGTCAGTTAGAAATAATAACAGACAGGAAGTGAAAAACACTGTTGCAACTTAACTGCCCTACTTTCGCCATGAGAGCAGCCCATCTGCTTTGCAGAGGCATTAGTGAGAAAGTGATCAAAGAGGGGTTTACAGTACTATGAAGGGGAATTACTATTTGTGTCCCAGTTACCTACCGCAGTCCACTAAAGGCATTTTCGATCTCTGGCAATGATTCACTTGGAAATTTTTTGTTTAAACAGTTTGGTTTTCTCCTCGCCCCCTCAAATTCCTCTGACCATTGCAGTTGCGTCACATTGGGTCCCTGGAAAGGAACCACTGCGTGACATGCCCCCCTCCCCCCAGCCATGACCTACTTAGAATTTGCATATGAGAATTTAACTTTCAGGCAAAGAGGATACTGTTGCCTGAATTAGCCCAGATTAACTTAACCTGCATACCTAGGATGGCCATGTGCTGGTACTGTTACTGGACTCACAATCTAGAGGCCTGAATGAATACTTTACAGGAATGGGTTCAAACCCCACCAACATAGCTACAGGAATTTAGCTTTCATCAAGGACCTGACCTTCCTAATAATGATCATGAAACGGCTGAATTGGAAAAATCCATCTGGTTCACTCATCCACCTTAGAGAAGGAAACATTCCGACACATGACTCCAAATCTGCATTCCAAAAAGGTTTAGCTAGTCATGCAAGTATTTCACCACTACCCCCTCAATTAGATTGGGTCATTGGGTATATGAGCAGGAAGGATTTAGAGGGCTATGGGCCAAGTGCTGGCAAATGGGACTAGACTTGGTTAGGATATGGTCAGCATTTACTGGAACTACCAGCAACACAAGGGCTACTGCAGCACAGTGGCAATGTCCCTACCTCTTGGCCAGAAATTTTGGGTTCAAGTCTTACTTGGCACAAAGATATTTCTAAACATGTCCAAACAAGTCAATTTAAAAATGTTTCCTTTCTGTTTTTGGTGGTGATGTTCACATCCCAACAATGATTTTTTTTTAATATAAACAATGAGGCTCCTTCATTCAAGATGTTAAAATTGATTCACTTTGACCACTTTGATAAATTATCAAAGGTCATTGTGCCAACGTAGAGTCAGAGAGCTGTACAGCACAGAAACAGACCCTTCGGTCCAACTTGTCCATGCTGACCACATCCTAACCAAATCTCGTCCCATTTGCCAGCACTTGGCCCATATCCCCCTAAGCCCTACCTACTCATATACCCATCCAGATGCCTTTTAGATGTTGTCATTGTACCAACATGTTGGATACTGGTGTACCTCGATCAGTTCCAAAGAAATAATTCACTGTGTTTTGACCAATATTTATGAACTAGATAGAGAGAACAGGATTTTGTTTTAAACAAAACTCATGGGTCATGGGTGTCACTGGCTGGGCTAGCATTTATTGCTCACCCTAGTTTCCCTTGAGAAGGTGGTGGTGAGCTGCCTTCTTGAACTAGTGTGTGTGCTGTAGGTATGACTCACAATGCCTTTACAAAGGGAATACCAGGAGTTTGGCTCAGCAACAATGAAGAAATAGTAATATATTTCCAAGGCAGGACGGTGAGTGGCTTGGAGGGGAACTTCAAGGTGGTGATGTTCCCATGTATCTGCTGCTCTTGTCCTTCTAGATGGAAGTGATCATGGGTTCGGAAGGTGCTGTCTGAGGATTAGATTAGATTAGATTAGATTCCCTACAGTGTGGAAACAGCCCCTTTGGCCCAACAAGTCCACACCGACCCTCCAAACAGTAACCCACCCAGACTTATTTCCCTCTGACTAATGCACCTAACACTATGGGCAATTTAGTATGGACAATTCACTTGACCTGCACACCTTTGAAATGTGGGAGGAAACCCATGCAGACACGGGGAGAATGTACAAACTCCACACAGACAGTCACCCGAGGTGGGAATTGAACCCGGGTTCCCTGGTGCTGTGAGGTACCAGGATCTTTGGTGAATTTCTGCAGTGCATCTTGTAGATCATACACACGGCTGCTACTGAGTGTCGGTGGTGGAGGGAGTGAATGTGGCACCAATCAAGCAGACTGCTTTGTCCTGAAAGTCAGAATAAGGCCTATTTGCTGCACCCAAGTCAGAAAAATCGTGGTGATGTAGAAGAACAAAGGATATCCATAAACTGACCATGTACTAAAGGTACATTAAAACTGAGAAATGTAGGTGAAGGACACTATTATCTTACAAATTGAATGCATTCCATAATAGACCCTAATTGTTATCATTTGTGAGTAACTTAAAAGGTTATGACTGCAATAAAAATGTGTTCCTTTACTGTTCTGTTTATTCAGTAAAATTACCTTTCTCAGACACCAAAAGGACATAAAACTAGGGTGTAGGTTTGCTCGCTGAACTGTAGGTTTGATATCCAGACGTTTCATTCCCTGGCTAGGTAACATCATCAGTGGCGACCTCCAAGTGAAGCGAAGTTGTTGTCTCCTGCTTTCTATTTATATCTTTCTCCTGGATGGGGTTCCTGGGATTTGTGGTGATGTCATTTCCTGTTCATTTTCTGAGGGGTTGATAGATGGCATCTAGATCTATGTGTTTGTTTATGGCGTTGTGGTTGGAGTGCCAGGACTTTAGGAATTCTCTAGCATGTCTTTGCTTAGCCTGTCCCAGGATAGATGTGTTGCCCCAGTCGAAATGGTGTTTTTTTTCCATCTATGTGTAGGGCTACGAGGGAGAGGGGGTCATGTCTTTTTGTGGCTAGCTGGTGTTAGTGTATCCTGGTGGCTAACTTTCTTCCCGTTTGTCCTACGTACTGTTTGTGGGCAGTCCTTGCATGGAATTTTGTAGATGACGGTGGTTTTGTCCATGGGTTGTACTGGGTCTTTTAAGTTTGTTAGTTTTTGTTTGAGAGTGTTCGTGGGTTTGTGTGCTACTAGGATTCCGAGGGGTCTTAGTAGTCTGGCTGTCATTTCTGAAGCTTCTTTGATGTATGGTAAGGTGGTTCGGGTTTCTGGCTGTGTTTGGTCTGCTTGTCGTGGTTTGTTCATCAAACCAAAAATCTGGGTCCGCTACGTAGATGACACCTTTGTCATCACAAAACTAAACAAGATAGAAGAGACATTTAACACCATCAACAACACCCTCACAGGCATAAAGTTCACCAAGGAGGAAGAAACAAACGACAAACTTGCATTCCTGGACGTCACAGTAGAAAGAAAGGACAATAGAGAACTACAAACCTGCGGATACAGAAAACCGACCAACACTGACCAAATACTCAACTACACCAGCAATCATCCCAACACACACAAACGAAGCTGTATCAGAACACTATTCCAACGAGCCACCACACACTGCAGCACAGACGAACTTCGGAAAACAGAGGAGAAGCACCTATACAACGTATTCAAGAAGAACGGATACTCAAAAAATACAGTGCACAGATTCCTCAAGAACAAACCATGACAAGCAGACCAAACACAGCCAGAAACCCGAACCACCTTACCATACATCAAAGAGGTTTCAAAAATGACAGCCAGACTACTGAGATCCCTCGAAATCCTAGTAGCACACAAACCCACCAATACTCTCAAACAAAAACTAACAAACTTAAAAGACCCAGTACAACCCATGGACAAAACCAACGTCATCAGCTAGCCACAAAAAGACACGACCCTCTCTCCCTCGTAGCCCTACACATGGATGGAAAAAACCCACCATTTCGACTGGGGCAACACATCTATCCTGAGACAGGCTAAGCAAAGACATGCCAGAGAATTCCTAGAGGCCTGGCACTCCAACCACAACGCCATGAATAAACACATAGATCTAGATGCCATCTATCAACACCTTAGAAAACGAACAGGGAGTGACATCACCACAAACCCCAGGAACCCCATCCAGGAGAAAGATATAAATAGAAAGCAGGAGACAACAGCTTCACTTCACTTGAAGGTCGCCACTGATGATGTTACCTATCCAGGTAATGAAACGTCTGGATATCAAACCTACAGCTCAGCGAGCAAACCTACACCCTAAACCTCAATCTGAGCTACAAACCTTCACAATACTTACAAAAAAGGACATAAAACTAACAACTGATAAAGAGATGCTCATTAAATGGAACTGTACTCAAAGCACATACAGAATGAGAAAACTAAAGACTGGAGTCGAGTATGCTTTCTGATGTAAAAACCAAAAGAACTGCAGATGCTGGAAATCAGAAAAAAAAACTGTTGGAAAAGCTCAGCAGGTCTGGCACCATCTGTGGAGAGAAATCAGAGTTAACGTTTTGGGTCCAGTGATCTTTCCCTCAGAATGGATGGTAGCAATAATAATTTTTTTTTAAACGTAGAAGGTAGCAGCCACCAACAAGGTCCCACCTTCTCAGCCTCACCTCTTGCCTGAAGCATGATGGCCCTCAGATTAAAGCACCACCAGTCGTCTATCCCTGATGAGAAAGCAGCCTATGATCCTCTGGAACTAGAGCAATTTACCTCAGTTACACGCAGCGCCTTTCAATTTGACAATGCCAGTGTGAGCTCCTTAGCTGAGTGTGGAGTACTTGGGACTTCGCAACACACAAACAAACCAGAATACAACTATGGCTTCCTTCATTCCATGCTTTCTCCTCACAGATACAGCCACTGCTGTTGTTCTGCACGGCAGTTTTAAGTAACACTACATACAAACTGCTATTTGAAAATAGTACAACACGACATTTCCCAGACCTTTTCTTTTGAGTAGCAGCTGTTCATCGTGTTCCCATTCACAGTTTATCCAGATACATATTGTATTTATTTACTTATTGTTTTACCATTCCTTTTGGTTTTGCACTACCAACTCTGTGGTCATTCAATCTCTCGCGCCCTTTGCCATACCATTACCCTTTGCTCTTAGTGTCCACCGATTATTGAAACGCACGTATTTTCTTTCATCAGGTTGGACAAAGGGTCATCATTAGCCTGAAAAGGTGTTAACATCTAACAATAAATGCTGGTCGGGCCAATGACACCCACATCCTACAAATGAATAAAAGAAATGAAAGATCTCCTGACGATGCTGCCCGACCTGCTGAGAATTCCAACATTTTCATTGTTATTTAGAGTCATAGAGTTGTACAGCACAGAAACAGACCCTTCAGTCCTCACTGACCTGATATCTTAACCTAATCTAGCCCCATTTGCCAGCACCTGGTCCATACCCCTCCAAACCCTTCCTATTCATGTACCCACCCAGATGCCTTTTAAATGCTGTAATTGTACCAGCCTCCATCACTTCCTCTGGCAGCTCATTCTATACACATACCACCCTCTGGGTGAAAACATCATCCGAGGTCTCATTTAAATCTTTCCTCTCTCACTTTAAACCTACTCTTTCTGTTTTTGTGCTAGTCAATAAATTTTCAATTCTATGTCGAGAGAAAACAAGACTTAAATACATGAACAAATGACACATTTTCTTTAAAAGGACCCAAAAGATGTTGGTCAAGGATATTCTAAAACTATCCATTTTCCTCAATCAAACACGGACATAAAGTTCGGAGCAAAGACCACAGGATTTAAAAAGAATAATTCTCAGTATGTGTGCATGCTGGCTAAGACAAGACATGAGAGAATGGTGTATCGCAAGTTTGGTGGGAGGCAGGTACAGTGAAAAAAAGGAGACTAGCTGGAAGAACACAACAAGCCAGGCAGCATTGGGAGGGACAGACAGGAGGCTGGGAGAACACAACAAGCCAGGCAGCATTGGGAGGTGGCGACGTTGATAACTTAGGTGGAAATCAACTAGGAGAAAGTGAGGACTGCAGACGCTGGAGATCAGAGTCGAGACTGTGGTGCTGGAAAAGCACAGCTGGTCAGGCAGCATCTGAGGAACAGGAGAATTGATGTTCCAGGCACTGAAGAAGGTTTACACACGAAACGTTTTCTTCTCCACCTCCTGGTGCTGCCTGGCTTGCTGTGTTCCTCCAGCCTCCTGCCTGTCCCGCTGTGTTCCTCCAGCCTCCTGCCTGTCCCTCCTGATGCTGCCTGGCTTGCTGTGTTCCTCCAGCCTCCTGCCTGTCCCTCCTGATGCTGCCTGGCTTGCTGTCTTCTCCCAGCCTCCTGCCTGTCCCTCCTGATGCTCCCTGGCTTGCTGTGTTCCTCCAGCCTCCTGCCTGTCCCTCCTGATGCTGCCTGGCTTGCTGTCTTCTCCCAGCCTCCTGCCTGTCCCTCCTGATGCTGCCTGGCTTGCTGTGTTCCTCCAGCCTCATGTCTGTCCCCCCGATGCTGCCTGGCTTGCTGTGTTCCTCCAGCCTCCTGCCTGTCCCTCCTGATGCTGCCTGGCTTGCTGTCTTCTCCCAGCCTCCTGCCTGTCCCTCCTGATGCTCCCTGGCTTGCTGTGTTCCTCCAGCCTCCTGCCTGTCCCTCCTGATGCTGCCTGGCTTGCTGTCTTCTCCCAGCCTCCTGCCTGTCCCTCCTGATGCTGCCTGGCTTGCTGTGTTCCTCCAGCCTCATGTCTGTCCCCCCGATGCTGCCTGGCTTGCTGTGTTCCTCCAGCCTCCTGCCTGTCCCTCCTGATGCTGCCTGGCTTGCTGTCTTCTCCCAGCCTCCTGCCTGTCCCTCCTGATGCTGCCTGGCTTGCTGTGTTCTCCCAGCCTCCTGTCTACTTTGGATTCTAGCATCTGCCATTTTCTTTTGGTCTTTATCAGTGAAAAAAGGCAGCAGACAAATCGCGATGGTCAATCTCAGGCTGGCAAGTGTTCAATGAAAAGGTCCAAGGAGGGCAAGAAATCAGAGGGAAGGATGCAAGTAGAGGAAGAGCTCTGGAGATGGGACAGGAAAGGCACAGGTAATGATAGACCCTCCGGTGAAGGCAGTGCAAAGAGAAGAGAACGCAGCACTGCACAGAGTTCAAAATATAACGCAAAAGGGATGAATTTGAGATCTTTACCAAAGACCAATCATTCTGGATAAGAGAGGGGACCGTCAGAGGGGACAGGGTGGAGACATATCAAGAGGGTGGGATTGAAAGAAGGAACAAGATCAGAAGAAAGTAAAGGGAAAGGAGGATCCAAAAGTCAACATTAAAGAGCTGTTGATGTTTGAAACCTGAGAGGTAACAGAAACGCTTTGTGAAAGCAACATACGAGGTGAAAATTGAAATAGAACTGGGCAGAGGAAAGGTTTGTTCTAGATTCGAACAGAACATTAAAGGGAGAGATGGCATGTGGTGGCATTGACCCGGATTATTTGCTTTATTTTAATCAGTTTCTTGGACTCCTTTTCAGGAAGAACAGACCTTTGCCTTATCCAAGGGAATTTCCTGCATTTACTTTGTACACAGAAAATTTGGCACAGATAATGCAAATAACCATCGGTCATTATTCGACAATTGCAAATTGTGAGGACTATAAATTGCTTATATTCATTCTGGTGTATGCAAAAGATTATGAGTGAGCAAATTGAGGTGTTTAAGATGATAAAAAGGTTAGATAGTGAGAAATGTCAGGCGTATACAGGGGGATTCCAGAAAAACAGGGCATAACCTTTAAATTAATGGGGATATTACAGCAAGCACTTCTTCACAAAAAGACAACTGCATATTTGGAACTCCTTCTCAGAAGCTTGTGAAAGCTGAAGGTCAATTGGGAATATCAAAACTGAGACCCAAGGCTTTCACTGGTTAAGGTGACTAAGGGTTAGAGAACTGGAGGGAAGATACAAATTCGTCATGATCTAACTGAATGGCAGCATGGAAGATCTTCCTCAAGAAGATGCCAAATTGAAGGAACCTCCTGGATGAAGGCCCACTATCCGTCGAAAACATCCTTTGACAATTATGGTAAAGGAACCGGAGAAAGGAATGCCGGAATATCAAGGCTAAGGACCAATTCCACCTCCTGGAAAAACCTGCCAAAATGGGTGGCCGGAGACGAGGCTCTAGGGTTGGGCTTGTCAGCCACACGGGGAGCCACAGAACACCCATGCGGAATACCCTGGGTGGACAGTCGTAAATCATTCGTGCATGAGAACGGGCTTCAAGGACTGCATGTGCTTCCTTTACTCCCATGACCCTTCAAGTCCTGGTGCTAGAAGGACTGGGAATCCGTCACTAGGATGTGGCAGCAAGTCAAAGGTTTAGCAAACTACAACTTTCAGTAATCCCACCACGTGGCACAGCGGGTGGTGCCTCGATGTCAGCAACTCCGGATTCAAGTCCCACCTGAGAATGTAATGGAAGGTGTGGTGATTGTAACAAGGTGATTGTAACAAGTTTCCTGACTGGGGCTGTTAATCTGACCCAATCAGGGAGCTCTGGCTGACATAAAAGTGGTTGGGATACTGACACTTTGGTGCCTGACTCTGTATGAGGCAGGACCATAATCAAGGACTGTTCATGCACAAATAAAGGACTTGTTGATGGGATATCAGCCTCTGTAGGGTTATTTCAGAAGGTGCGTTTGTAATGCGGCTATTCAGAATACCCATTAATCTGTAAATGTTTCTGTAATGCCTACGGCAGTCAGTAAGAACAGGAAAGTGGCCTGGTCAGCCAGAACTGCTTCAGTGCAATAGCCTCCCTATGTTAAAAGACTCAATGCCCGCTACAAGTAGGTATCATTCTTATTCCAAGGAACTGCCACACAATTTCACCACAAACAGAGTGAAATTCCATCTGGAAAATATGTCCCTTGGTTTGGAACTTCGGTTTATAGAAATATGGTTAGATACTTCCTGAGGTTTCTCCCCTCATTTCCATCCTCCTCCTGCACATTTCTAAAACCACAAGCCTCAGGCTGACGCTGGTAATTTTACAAAATGAGTGATGCCGGTAAGATATTTTTCTTGGTACTGCCGCTAGTGATTCTCTGGAGTGCTCCTACATCAGTTCCAGCTAATTACAATGAATTTGAGATCCAATTTGGAAACTTGATAAGTTTACATTTTAATTAGCAATGTTCTGTTTAATACACCCAATTATAGGTCTCTCAAATTAGTGTCATAGAGATCTACAATACAGAGTCTGCACCAATCAAAACAACCACCTAGGCAACTACATTTGTCAGCACTTGGCCAATAGTTTTATATGCCTCAAATATTTAGGAAGGAAAAAAAATCATTTTGGTTACTGCTTCTGGAGGGTATTAGTCTGTTTAGAATCATAGAATCTCCTACAGTGTGGGAGCAGGCTATTCGGTCCATCGAGTCCACACAGACCCTCCAAAGAGCATCCCATCAAGGTCCAATCCCTACTCTATCCCTGTAACCTTGCATTTCCCCAGGCTAGTCCACCTAAACCTACATCCTGGACCCTATGGACAATCCAACCTAACCTGCACTGTGGGAGGAAACCAGAGGTAACCCACGCAGACACGGGGAGAATGTGCAAACTCCACACAGACAGCACCCGAGGCTGCAATCAAACCCTGGCGCTGTGAGGCAGCGGTGCTAACCACTGAGCCACCGTGTCGCCCTAAAGCAGGAAGTGCTTTTGCCTCAGAGTCAAATGTCGTGAATTCAAGTCCCCTTTCAGAGACTTCAGCACATAATCCAGGCTGACACTTCCCAGTGCAGTGCTGAGGGAGTATCCAAGTAGTCAGCTTTCAGATAGGATGTTAAACCAAGGCATCAATTAGTCTCTTGGAGGATCCCATGGCATCATATTGAAGATCAGCAAAGGATTTTTCCCCAGTGCTCTGGCCAATATTTTATCCTGCAACCAGAGAGAACTATATGATTTGATTTGATCACCAATATCATTGATGTTGTGTAATCCTGCAGAGGCATACTGTCATACAGCACGGAAACGAGCCCTTCGGCCCAACACATTCAAGCCAACCAGGTTTCCTAAGCTAAACGAATCCCATTTGCTTACGCTTGCCCAGTATCCCTCTAAACCTTTCCTATCCAAGTACTTTGCCAAATGTCTTTTAAATGTTGTAATTGTATTCACCTCTGCCACTTCCTTTAGCAATTGTTCCATACATGCACCACTCTTTGCGTGAAAACGTTGCTCCTCGGATCTCTTTTAAATCTTTGCCCGCTCACCTTAAACCTATGCCTTCTAGTTTTGGACTCCTCCAGGGAAAAGACTTTGGCTATTCGCCCTATCCATGTCCTTATTTGAAGCGATTGAAATAAATGCAGCTTAATTTATCAGTCTTACCTCTTTCTCTGCCAAGCTCTTGTCTGCCTTGACTATTTGACTTGCTTCCCTGATCTACTGTACCAGCACCAGGCTTTTCCTTTTCTCACTATCATTGTGGTCCCCACCGACCTGCATTTACGGGTTTAAAGGCTCCTGAATAGCACTAACAAATCCCACGACAAGGATACTGGCCCCTTTCCAATTCAGGTTTCCAGCATCTTCAGCTCTTTGTTCTATTAAATCTGTTTTCACAATATTGATTGCGGAATAAGTGATGGCTCACCTGTTAGCACTTTTGCCTCTGGATGAAAAGATTGTAACACAATACTCAGGCAGTGTTGAGGAAGTGCCTCAGTATAAAGTGCCATCTTCTGAATGAAAGGCTAAACTGAGGCCTCGTAGGTCTTGTCCAGTGGACACAAGAGATTCCATGGTCTCATAAGATTGAGAAGGAGCCAATGTTCTGGTCTAGTGATATTAGCTCAGAAAATCAAACTTTTTTTTAAGCAGTGTTGACTTGAGCCCCCAAAAAAATCCTCTTTGAAATCCGACCGTCTATAATCAATGGGCTTGAAAATTCTGCTCACAATAGCAGGATGCCAGTAGCGAGTCGAAGCACATTCTTATCGTTTGGAATATTCTGCACCTTGAAACTAATTTTGACCACTTATCTCAGGATTCTGAGAATAATGATGATGTTCCAGCCTCTGCTGCAGTTGAATAATTTCCCAAATGACTCACGAAAAGGAGAGTGAACGGGAATTCTGATAATTTGTTTCAAAATGCAATGCGATTGGAATGGGATAGGGTTTGAATTCTTCACTATACTTTGAAAAACTTAATTAGTTACCGAGACTGGCTGTAATGTAACGAGGGGAGTACGCCAGGTTCCAAGTGATCAATTGTGATAGGGGATTTTCTGGTCTGAGGCACAGACAGATGATTCTGCAGCCCTGACAGTGAGACAGGATCAAAGATGTCTCAGAGAGGGTGCAGAATATTCTCAAAAAGGGAGACAGACTAGCAGGAGGTCATTACACACATTGGAACTTAACATAGGAAGAGAAAGGATGAGAATGCGAGGAGAGAATGTGGGAAGTCAGGCAGGAATAAAAAAGCAGAGCTTCGAAGGTAGTAGTATCTGGATTACTCCCAGTGCCACGAGCTCGTGAGGATAGGAATAGGAGGATAAAGCACATGATTGCATGGCTGAGGAGCTGGTGTAGGGGAGAAGGATTCACATTTTTGGATCATTGGAATCTCTTCTGGGGTAGAAGTGACCTGTATAAGGAGGAGGGATTGCATCTGAATTGAAAGGGGACTAATATACTGGTGGGGATACTAGCTAGAGCTGCTCAGGAGGACTTAAACTAGTGCGGGGGTGGGGGTGGGGGGTAGAGACAGGAAGATAATGAGGAAAGAGATCAATCTGAGACTGGTACAGTTGGGAAAAGGAGCAAGTCAAACAGTCAAGGCAGGCAGGAACAATTAAGATAACAAGGTAGGTCTAATAAATTAAACTGCATTTATATCAATGCAAGAGGCCTAACACATAAGGCAGATGAATTCAGGGCATGGTTCGGACCGTGGGACTGAGATATCATAGCAATTACAGAGACGTGGCTCAGGGATGGCAGCTTAATGTTCCTGGGTAAGTTGTTGGATGGAAAGAGGGACAGGATTTTCATGTAATTGGAAAGGAAAGGACAGATTAGGGATAGTCAACATGGTTTTGTGCATAGGAAAAAGTGTCTCGTGAACTTGATTGTGTTTTTTGAAGAAGTAACAAAGAGGATTGATGAGGGCAGAGCAGTAGATGTGATCTATATGGACTTCAGTAAGACATTTGACTAGGTTCATCATGATAGACTGGTTAGCAAGGTTAGATTGCACAAAATACAAGGAGCATTAGCCATTTGGATACATAACTGACTCCAAGGTAGAAAACAGAGGGTGGTAATGAAGGGTTGTTTTTCAGACTGGAGGCCTGTGACCAGTGGTGTGCCACAAGGATCAGTGCTGGGTCCACAGCTTTTTGTCATTTATATAAATGATTTGGATGCGAACATAGGAAGTATAGTTAGTAAGTTTGTAGATGACACCAAAATTGGAAGTGGAGTGGAAAGTGAATGCGGTTAACTCAGAGTACAATGGGATCTTGATCAGATGGGCCAATGGCCTGGGAAGTGGCAGATGTCATTTAGATATATTTGATAAACACAAACTCACCCCATTGGGAGAAATGTGGGCAGCACAGTGGCTCATAGTGCCAGTGACCCGGTTTGATTCCAGCCTCGGGTGTCTGTCAGCGTGGGTTTCCTCCCACAGTCCCGAGATGTACAGGTTAGGCGGATTGGCTATGTTAAATTTTCACAAGTGTCCAGGGCTAACCATGGGAAATGCAGGGTAACTGAAATAGGGTAGGGGGTTGGATCTTGATGGGATGCTCTTTGGAGGGTCGATATCGACTCTATGGGCTGAATGGCCTGCTTCCACTCTGTAAGGATTTTATGATGAATGGAATGGAGAAGGAGTAGAATATAGAAGCAGGTCAGTATGGACAAGTTGGACCAAAGTGTATGTTTCGGTGCTGTATATCTCTATGACTCTAGTGATTCTACATTGTTCAAGGAGGCATATTTGACCATGAATAATGTAATTTTTGATTGGTGGTAGAATGACCTTCATTATCGTCAAAACAGGAATTCTCATTAAAGCTTCTACAGGAAGACTCAAAATTATTTGTAGCGTTCTTAAAGCTATTTTGTTGAAGACATTGCCTCATATTCAAAATTACACCTAATGATAAAACAACACTGGCACTAACTGACTGAAACTCAAGCTCTTTAGTCTGGTGTACAATCCTCGCAGAGGGTCTGTCAGTAGTGACAGGGTCATCGATGAGTTCAGCAGTGATGAGACTAGAGACATGCTGAAATCGGAGCGTTTAGCTTGAGACTGGAATAGTGCCACACGGTCATGATGAAAATGAGAAAGAAGAGCATGTCAATTAAACTGTGCTAAAAGCATTCCTGTATCCTCGCAGGGAGGGAGGGAAAGTTTTTTTTTGTTATGAAAAGATAGGTTTGCCTTTGTTTAAAACTAACAGTGACTTGGGTGATGCAGTGAGTTAAACTGGCTTTTCACCTTGGTCACTCGTGTTGAGACAATGGGGAAGACAGTAACGAAGAATTAGAGACTTTCCAGTTGTGTTAGTTTTTCATGAAGTAACTGATATTTACCTTCAGAGACAGAATATGAACTAATTTGTGAGTCAGCATGATATATGAGAGTAGATATGTCTGTTTGAAATTTGCATCACAGGTAGACAAGCTAGTTAAGGCGGCGTTTAGCACGTCTTCCTTTATTGTTCAGACCTATGAGTATAGGAGTTGCAGCATCGTGGTGCGGTTATACAGGTCATTGGTGAGGCCACTTTGGGTTATTGTGTGCAGTTCTGGTCAACTTGCTACAGGAATGCGGCTATTAAATTAGAGAGGGTTCTGAAACAATTTACCAGGATGGACGGCTGGACTTATAAGGAGAGACTGGATCGGCTGGTACTATTTTCATTGGAGGTGGAGGAATGACCTCAGAGGGTTAGAAAATCATGAGGGGTGCAGTTAAGGTGAATAGCAAGGGCCTTGTCCCGAGAATTGGTGGGGGGGGGGGGGGATTCAAAAGTAGGGGCATGTTTTTAAGGTGAGAGGGGAACGACGTGAGGGGCAACTTTTTTTTTAAAAGAGTGGTTCACGTGTGGAATGAACTGAGGAAGTGATGGATGCAGACACAGTTACATTTAAAAGATATTTGGATAAGTACATAAATAGGAAAGGTTTGGAGGGTTATGGGTCAAACACAGGCAAGTGGGACTAGTTTAGATTGGGAACATGGTCAGCAGTAACTAGTTAGAGTGAAGGGTCTGTTTCCATTCTTTATTATTCTATGACTCAATCTAGGATGTTAATCTAATGTGTATGTCAAATGATGTGCCTTGAATTCAACCTCCACAGAAATGTTAAAATTAGTTCACAGAACATGGGTTCCACTGGCAAGCCCAGAATTCCCTAATTGCTCCCAATATTGTAGCATCATTGAATATGTGTCATTATTGCAGAGCCCAATTGAGAGTCAAACACACTGCTGGGGGTCTGGAGTCTCACACAAGTCAGTCTGGATAAGGACTACAGATTAAGTGCAGTCAAGCCAATTAATTGAGCTTTCATGACTATCCAGTAGTTTCAAAGTCATCATTTCAAACGCTGTTTATTTCAGTCCCACTTCAGTTAAATAATTGAATTGAAAATCGTCAGCTGGCTTGGTGGGTTTTGAATGCAAGCCATTAGTCCAGACCTTTTAGAACTTGTCCATTTATTATTAAAAATCATTTCAAAGGCAAGACCAGTAGATGTTGTCCAGCCCTACCTGCCCTTATCATTTCACAGGGGAAGTAAGAGTCAAATACATTGGTTTGGACCTAGAATTACACGTAGACCAGGTTCCCTCGAAAAATAACAGAGACCTGAACCAAGTGATTCTTGTGACAATCAATGGTGGTTGCATGGCCACCTTTACCAATTTCAGATTTGTCAATTAAATTCAAATGCCCCCAGCTGCTATGGTTGGATTTGAACCTGTGCCCCCTGAGCAGGTTACTAACCCAGTGACAGTTCACCCCACTGCCATCTCCAAAGACATAATCACTATGGTACCATAATCCAACATGTAGATTAGGGTTTCATTCCAACCATTCTTGGGAGAAAGTGAGGACTGCAGGTCAGAGCTGAAAAATGTGTTGCTGGAAAAGCGCAGCAGGTCAGACAGCATCCAAGAAGCAGGAGAATCAACGTTTCGGGCATAAGCCCTTCTTCAGGAATCTTTTGTTTTTGGACCAGTGGCGTTCTGTCCTGGTGGCGATTGGAGGGGCGGGTTTCAAGGGCAGAGGAGCCGGAAGTGGAGGAGATGCGGTGGAGAGCATCGTCTGAGGGGAAATTGTGGTCTTTGAAGGAGGCGGCCATTTGGGTTGTTCGGTATTGGAATTGGTCCTCCTGGGAGATGTGGCGGAGGGGAAGGAATTGGGAATATGGGATGGCGTTTTTACAGGGGGCAGGGCGGGAGGTGTAATCTAGGTAGCTGTGGGAGTCAGTCAGTTTATAGTAAATATCTGTGTTGAGTTTGTCGCCTGAGATAGAAATGGAGGGGTCTAGGAAGGGGAGGGAGGAGTCCGAGACGGTCCAGGTAAATTTGAGGTCAGGGTGGAAGGTGTTAGTAAAGTGGATGAACTGTTCAACCTCCTCGTGTGAGGACGAGGTAGCGCCGATACAGTCATCGATGTAGCGGAGGAAAAGGTGGGGGGTGGTGCCAGTGTAGCTGCGGAAGATGGACTGTTCTACATATCCGACGAAGAGGAAGGCATAGCTGGGGCCCATGCGGGTGCCCATGGCAACTCCATTGGTTTGGAGGAAGTGGGAGGATTGGAAAGAGAGGTTGTTCAGGGTGAGGACCAGTTCAGTCAGTCGAAGGAGGGTGTCAGTGGAAGGGTACTGTTTGGGTCGGCGTGAAAGGAAGCAGCGGAGGGCTTTGAGACCCTTCATTCCTGAAGAAGGGCTTATGCCCGAAACGTCGATTCTCCTACTCCTTGGATGCTGCCTGACATGCAGCGCTTTTCCAGCAACATATTTTTCAACCATTCTTGGGCAAGGATATAGACTTGGACAGACCTTTCACATCCCACTGCATTACTGTACATCATAGAGTCATAGAGATGTACAGCACAGAAACAGACGGTTCGATCCAATTCGTCCATGCTGACCAGATATTGTAACCTAACCTAGTCCTATTTGCCAACATTTGGCCCATATCCCTCTAAACCCTTCCATTTCCAGCCTCCACCACTTCCTCTGACAGCTCATTCCATACACACATCATCCTCTGCGTAAAATAGTTGTCCCTTATGTCCCTTTTATATCTTTCCCCTCTTGCCCTCATCCTATGTCCTCTGGTTCCAGATCCCCCACCCCAGGGAAAAAAACCTTGCCTGTTTATCCTATCCATGCCCCTCATGATTTTATAATTTTCTATAAGGTCACCCCTCTGCCTCTGTTGCTCCAGGGAAAACAGCCCAGGAAGAAACATTTCTACAACTATACATTCCAACTGTGCGATAAGATTAAATCCCCTCATTCTTCAGACTTTTTCTTGGAAGTTAAATTGTTGCAAATATCAGGCAACATTGCAATCCTATCAAAGTTCCTTGGCTTAAAACCAGACTTATAATTTACTCATGGGGTCAAAACAAAGTTAGGATTTCAAACCCTCATAGCCAAGATTTCCACATTTTGGCTGGTCACAGAGCATGTTTAAAACAAAAAGCGCATCCAACTATACTCAAGATACAGTTGCTGGTTCATTTCAAAGGCATTTTCTGAACTCTTCAAGCCAATGTTTACTCTGTCTGTTCGGAATCGTATTGAAGCCAATGGATATCAAGTAAACAGTGAGACAACAGACAATAGGTGGAGGAGTAGGCCATTCTGAGCTTCAAGCCTGCACCAGCATTCAATATGATCATGGCTGATCATTCCTAATCAGTATCCTGTTCCTCCCTTATCTCCATAACCCTTGATTCCACTATCCTTGAGAGCTCTATCCAACTCTTTCTTAAATGAATCCAGAGACTGGGCCTCCACTGCCCTCTGGGGCAGAGCATTCCACACAGCCTCCACTCTCTGGGTGAAGAAGTTTCTCCTCATCTCTGTCCTAAATGGTCTACCCCGTATTTTTAAGCTGTGTCCTCTGGTTCAGCACTCACCCATCAGCGGAAACATGTTTCCTGCCTCAAGAATGTCCAATCCTTTAATAATCTTATATGTCTCAATTAGATCCCCTCTCAGTCTTCTAAACTCAAGGGTATACAAGCCCAGTTGCTCCAGTCTTTCAGTGTAAGGTAATCCCGCCATTCCAGGAATTGACCTTGCGAACCTACGCTGCACTCCCTCAGTAGCCAGAATGTCTTTCCTCAAATTTGGAGACCAGAACTGCACACAATACTCCAGGTATGGTCTCACCAGGGCCCTGTACAGCTGCAGAAGAACCTATTTGCTTCTGTACTCAATCCCTCTTGTTATGAAGGCCAGCATGCTATTAGCCTTCTTCACTACCTGCTGTACCTGCATGCTTACCTTCATTGACTGGTGTACAAGAACACCCAGATCTCTTTGTACTGCCCCTTTACCTAAATTGATTCCATTTAGGTAGTAATCTGCCTTCCTGTTCTTGCCAAAGTGGACAACCATACATTTATCCACATTAAACTGCATCTGCCATGCATCTGACCACTCACCTAACCTGTCCAGGTCACCCTGTAATCTCCTAACATCCTCCTCACATTTCACCCTGCCACCCAGCTTAGCATCATCAGCAAATTTGCTAATGTTATTACTAATACCATCTTCTATATCATTAACATATATTGTAAAAAGCTGTGGTCCCAGCACTGATCCCTGCGGTACCCCACTGGTCACTGCCTGCCATTCCGAAATGGAGCCTTTTATCACTACTCTTTGTTTCCTATCAGCCAACCAACTTTCAATCCAAGTTAGTACTTTGCCTCCAATACCATGCGCCCTAATTTTGCTGACTAACGTCCTATGAGGGACTTTGTCAAAAGCTTTCTGAAAGTCCAGGTACACTACATCTACTGGATCTCCCTCGTCCATCTTCAGAGTTACATCCGCGAAAAATTCCAGAAGATTAGTCAAGCATGATTTCCCCTTCATAAATCCATGCTGACTCTGTCCTATCCTGTTACTACTATCCAGATGTGTCGTAATTTCATCCTTTATAATAGACTCCAGCATCTTTCCCACCACGGAGGTCAGACTAACTGGTCTATAATTTCCTGCTTTCTCTCTCCCACCTTTCTTAAAAAGTGGTACAACATTAGCCATCCTCTAATCTGCAGGAACTGATCCCGAATCTATCAAACTCTGGAAAATAATCACCAATGCATCCACGATTTCTCGAGCCACTTCCTTCAGTACCCTGGGATGTAGACCATCAGGCCCCGGGGACTTATCAACCTTCAGACCTAACAGTCCCTCCAACACCAATTCCTGGCAAATATAAATCCCCTTAAGTTCAGGTCCTTCAGCCACTGTTACCTCAGAGAGATTGCTTGTGTCTTCCCCAGTGAACACAGATCTGAAGTAACAATTCAATTCTTCTGCCATTTCTTTGTTCCCCGTAACATATTCCCCTGTTTCTGTCTTTAAGGGCTCAATTTTAGTTTTAACCATTTTTTTGCCTTTCGCATAACTAAAAAAGCTTTCACTATCCTCCTTTATATTTTTGGCCAGTTCGTACCTCATTTTTTCTCTAAGTATTTCCTTCTTAATAATCCTCTGTTGTTCTTTAAAAGCTTCCCAGTCCTCCGTTTTCCCACTTATCTTTGCTGTGTTATACTTTTTCTCACAGCATTTATGTAGTACCTTTCATGTCTTCAATGTTTCAAAATGCTATGTTGTCAAATAACTTGAAATTTGAAATGTGGGAAATGCATCAACCAATTTGCACACAGCAAATCACAAACAAAAGGCAGTAAGAAAATAATCAGATCTAATGCTATCGGTTGAGAAATAAACAGTGGTTGGGACAAACAGGGAAACTCTTCTTGGTGAAAGAGTCATGAGATTTATATCTAATGTTCACCAGAGGAGATAGACAGGGCCTCAGTAAAATACCTTATTCTGAAAAGCAGCAACTCCAACAGTGCAGCATTCCCTAGAGATTGTACTAGAGGGTCACTCGAGGTTGTGTGCTCAAGTCCCATCAACTTGTGATAAAAAGAATCAGATGTCACCAACTGGGTCACAATTGATACCAGTAAACTCCAGCAGGATATAAAACTAACATTCCACCCAATTCCAAGGGCTTCAGGTTCAGCAGTTATCATACAATCCCAATTCAGGTTAAACGCAAACTCCGTTTCTCTGCCACATGAAACACACTCTGAACAAGTGAAGAAAAAGTTGGATCTAATGTAGAGTTCGACTGAACATTTCCTGGCTAGCCTTAGCAAGGGTTAAGTGTCAGGTTACTGAGAACATGCTTGCTCGAGTATGAAGAGAGACAAATTTTTTTTCTCAGCTCACAGCCTGTGGTATCATTTCCATTGAAGTGAAGCAAGGTTGCTTGCTGTGGTATTCGTTCTAAAACCATCTTGCTACCGTCTGAAAATGAAATTTGTAAACCACATCTAAATGAACTTGATTGCGTTCCTCAAGAGTTGAGCAAAACTTAGTCAGCACTTTGGATAAAACGTGTACAAACCTAACGACCATCTCAGTCTTTGATAGTGGAGATACAGTTTGGCTGAGATACACACGCCATTGTTATGAACCACAACATTGCCGGGAAAAGATGATACCGTGCCAAAACGTCAAAATACATTTGCAAAATACAAGAACTTAAAAATGATTGTTACTGATACTGGCAGATGCACTCAGTATCGTGTTACTCAGTCCATAGCATTATGTTGCAGTAGCTTTGTGGTGCTTTTACTCAGCAACTAATGATCCACAGATGTGGGTTAAAATCCCACCATGGTGGGGCTGAGGAATTTAAATTCAATTAATGAAACAAATCTGGAGTAAACAGCTTGTATGAGGAATGGTGCTTTGTTGATTTATTTTCAAAGAGAAAAAAAATCACACACACATTGGTTCACAAGGTCCCTTCAAACCTTCATGGGGCATCAGTCCCTTAGCAGGGTGGTTGATTCCAAATTCCCCATGAAGAAACCATTCACTTGTATTCCAGAAGGGAAGTATTTCAAGGGAAAATGGGATTGGGCAATAAATGCCTGAGCAGCTTATATCCTAAATAAATGAATAAAAATTGCCAAGCTGTGAATTTTACATACATTCACAACTCAACAAGACAACAAACCAAGTTCATTCATCAGCTGCTCGTAACAGTTTTGGTGGTGATCTTTAATAACATGCCTGTACTAAAATTACATCTACTTATAAAACAAGTGTACTCTTTAACAAACCAAATGCAGCAGAGATTGGATGCAAATTATACACGTCCCCAACAAGATTGCCAAAGTCAGATACAGTATGAAATTATTACATGCCACAACTGCCTCTACCCTGTTCCAACAAAGTACACTTGCACCAATTTCACAATAGCAGGGGGTTTTTTTTGGCTCAAGCTACAACGAGTCACATACTCTGGGGGATTTTGCGATCCAAGTCTGCAAACCACCAGGTTGAGATTTCCGAAACTCAATTCGGAAGAATGTTCGAGAAAAAGATTTCAGTTCACAAATGCTTATCCTAACTCCTTCAAAGCATTTCATATGAGACCTCAACAAATTCAATGAGGTTCCTCTTTCTTTTATTCTTTCATGGGATGTGGATATGACTGTCATGTGTTACCCTTCTCTGATTACCCCCAAACCGAGTGGCATGCCACACCACTTCAGAGGGCAATTACATGAGTTTCTGGCTCACATACAGATTTCCTTCCCTAATGTTAAACAAGATGAGTTTTTACAACCATTAATGATGGCCATCTTAATCACCACGACTGTATAATCCAGATTTATGAACTTAATTCAAACTCCAGCAGATGCCACGGTACTACTTAAACCCACGTCAAGAACAATGGCTTGGGTCTCTGGATTATTAGTTGACTGAAATCACCACCTCCACCCATTTATATGCAACTCTCCCCATTCCCATTGTATATACTGAGTCTGGGCTAACCCCTTCCCATTCATATGTATGGTTGTCTTTCTATCTGATGTTGAAGGGTTGCTAATCATGGTACATGCTGTGATATCAATATGCAGCAAAACAAGGACAGCTTTCCAAAAATCATTTGTTGGAACTCCTATTCAAACAATACTTACTAATTTTTTAAAAAGTAAAAAAAAATGCCTCTAGGCATCTAATATTCTTATATTACAAGTGCTTAACAGAACATTAAACATGCGTGATTATTGCCAAGCAAAACAAAGAACTGCATATTGGAAATCTAAAGGGCTATTGGACTCCAAACGATGACTCTACTTTCTCTTCACACATGCTGCCAGATCTGTTGAGTTTCTCCAGCAATTTCTGGGTTTTTAAAAAAAAACAATTAAGATACTTTTGACCTTAAGGTTGAATTGCTAAGTTAATGTTTACACAAAGTTGTACATGGACAATGTTGCCAAGCCTCCACGAATCAAAGATTAATTTCCAGAGTAATCCTACAAGGATATGAATACAAATGGAATTTCCCCAGTTTCTTTGTACATTCATCTATTCGTTACAAAAATGTTGCAAGATGGAATAAAAAAAACCTGCTCATCAGTCAGACATCATGCAATTGGGTAATTAAGAATAGTTCTGTTCAATTCACAATTGTGCAGGAAGGTGAAAGGACTTGTTCTTACTGATTTAAAATTGAGGGAAAAAGGCTATTGGAAGCTAGAAATTGACTCATGACACTTCCGGGTATCAAAATTGGTAAGCCTATACATGGATCTGTCCTTGGCAAGAACTGACTGTATGATCCAACAGGAATTCTTTTGACCAATCTATTTTATTCCGCATTTAGATCATTCTGTATTTTCCATGTTTGTTGGTTCTGGCAAATTTATTGTTTGGTCCAAACTCATCAGAGTCTACAGACCCTTTGGTACAACTTGCCATGCCACCCAGTTTTCACAACCAGACTAGTCTTATATGCTGTGTTTGGCCCACCTCCCTTCATTCCTCTCCCATCCATGTACCTGGCTAAACGTTTCTTAAAATATGAAATTTCGACATGAGATGAGCCCCTTTTGAGAGCTGGGCTCTTCACGGATTTGGAAACTGTTCCTTCACTTCATGGGTTAAAATACAGTCAAGTGTATTGGCATTCAACAAATCCTTCCTCCTCTCCTTTGGGTTTGTTGCATCTTTTCTGTGTCGATCTGTATTGAATAAGACAAGGGTTTTATTGGTTCACCTAACCAGTGTGCTGTATCTGACTAGGGAACACTCAGCTGGACAGAAGGATAGTGTTATTCAATATCTACTTCACCTTGTACTTGATCTTGAAGTGCTTCCAGCTGATGCTCAATGGCAGGGTGGAGAAGAGGAGGGGGTGGCGAGGAGAGAAAGAATGCTCCCATTTCCATTTTTGTGGGCGACACAGCGGTTAGCACTGCTGCCTCACAGCACCAGAGACCCAGGTTCAATTCCCGCCTCAGGCAACTGTTTGTGTGGCGTTTGCACATTCTCCCCATGTCTGAGTGGGTTTCCTTCGGGTACTCAGGTTTCCTCCCACAGTCCAAAAACGTGCAGGTTAGGTGAATTGGCCATGCTAAACTGCCTGTAGTGTTAGATGAAGGGGTAAATGTAGGGGAATAGGTCTGGGTAGGTTGCTGCTCGGAGGGCCAGTGTGAACTTGTTGGGCTAAAGGACTTGTTTCCACACTGTAAGTAATCTAATTTCCAGTGCCAACATCTCTGACTTCAGCTCTTTAACCAGGAAGAACTTCCATTTATATATCAGCTGAGGTGGAGATGGTCAAAAGCGTCAAGTTCCTAGGAGTGACGATCGCCAACAACCTGTCTTGGTCCATCAATGTTGATGTGAAAGCACAACATCTCTAATTCCTCAGAAGGATAAGGAAATTCAGCATGTCCGTAAAGACTTACCAATTTTTATAGATGCACTGTAGAAAGCATTCTATCCAGAAGCTTCATGACTTGGAATGGCAACCACTTTGTTCAAGACCATTAGAAATTACAGAGTTGTACACACCACCCAGTCCATTACTCAAGCCAACTTTCCATCCATTTACTCCACCTATACTTATTATCGCCTCAGAAAGACAGCCAACATCAAAGACTCTTCCCACCCCAGTTATAATCTCTTCCAACCTCTTCCATCAGGCAGAAAATACAAAAGCTTAAAAACATATACAACAGACTTAAGAATAGCTTCTTCCCCACTGCCATTAGACTTCTGAATGGACCTCTGAAATTTTATGATTAATGTTGACCTCACTCTTTGTGCACCTTCTATTCTGCCATAACATTGTATTCCTCACTCTGTTCCATTAGCCTTATATACTTTCTTGCATGCAGTACAGGCAAGTCATACACAAACTTGTCACTGTACCTAAGTACATGTGACAATAAATCAAATCAAAATCAAAACCATGTCCTGAAACACTTCACACACACCAATGTACTTATGAATTTTAGTTCTCTATGCCCTCCTTCAAAATGATGGTGAGACACACTCAAATCTACCAGGGAGAACCTCAGTTTAAGGAGGCATCTAAAAGATGGCACTCCCAACATGGAAACTCTGACTCAGTCTTGGAAGTCGGTGTGCTCAGGTCTCTGAAGTAGGAATTTAACCACAACCACCTGACTCAGAATGGAGGGTGCTACCAATTGAACCACAGCTGACAACTTAGCGCAATGCAGAGCCAGTAAGACAGCCAAGGATTAATACCGATCCAAACCAGACGACTATGGCAAGGACTGAATGACATCACAAGTTCGAAAAAGAGACATGGCAAGATAGCAGACAATGACACATCCCTCTCAGATTGTCTCAATGCCTTCTATGCTCGCTTTGAGCAGAATTTCGGCAGAGAGGTAACACCTATTCCGACAAGTTCTGACAAACTTATCCCAACACTCACTGTATCAGAGGTCAGGTCAGTTTTCCTTCGTGTGAATCCAAGATAAGTGATGGGATCGGATGGAGTACAAGGCCGTGCTCTCAGAGCATGCGCAGATCAACTGGCAGATGGCTTCTTGGACATCTTCAACCTCTCCCTACAGCAGGCCCCTGTCCCTGCCTGTTTCTAGAGGGCCAACATCATCCCTGTGCCGAAGAAGTCTCATGCAGTATGTCTCAATGACTACTGCCCAGTGGCCCTAACCTCAGTGGTCATGAAGTGCTTTGAAAGGCTGGTCATGGCATTAATCAACTCCAGCCTTCCCACTACTCTTGACCCACTCCAATTTGCCTATCGGACCAACAAGTCCATATCACTTGCCCTTCACTCCTCCCTAGAACACTTTGGCACCAAGAACAGCTACGTAAGAATCCTACTCATTGACTACAGTTCAGCCTTCAACACTATTATCCTCCTCTTGAGACTGCTTAGTAAATTTAGTGACCTCGGACTAAGCCCCACTCTCTGCAACCAGATCCTTAGTTTCCTGGCCACAGGCCACAATCAGTGAAGATTGGGGGCAATATTTCATCCTCACTAACACTCAACACTGGAACCACCCAGGGGTGTGTACTCACAGCCCCCTACTTTACTCACTGTATACCCATGACAACATCGCCAAATACTGGACTAATGCCATTTACAAATTTGCTGCTGACACCACCATAGTCGGTCAAATCTCAGATGGCAATGAAAGAGACTACCTGGAAGATCTGGAAAAATGGTGCACTGAGAACAACCTAGCTCTCAATGCCGGCAAAACCAAGGATCTCATTATTGACGTTCGGGAGGATGTTATTCATGCCCCCCTACACATTAACGGCACAGAGATGGAACGAGTGAAGAGTGTCAAGCTCCTGGGAGCGGTCATCCACAACAAGCTTTCTTGGATTCTTCATGTGGATGCACCGGTTACAAAGGCCCAACAACATCTCTTCTTCTTCAGGCAGCTGAGAAAATTTGGTATGTCGGCAAATAACCTTGCCAATGTTTATAGGTGTGCCATCAAGAGCATTCTGTCGGAATGTATTACTTCCTGGTATAGCAACTGTACCATTCAAGATCGGAGATGGCGAGTTCGGCCCAGACAATCACAAAGGCCAACCTCCCATCTACAGAACCCATCTATCAAGGAAAGGCTGCCAGCATTCTCAAAGATCTATCCCATCCTGGCAATGCTTTTCTACAACCTCTACCATTGGGGAGAAGGTACAGAAGCCTGAACACACACACACACACACACCAGCCGGTTTTGAAACAGTTTCAACCCTACTTTTGTCAGAATACTGAATGGACTCTCAAACTCTTAGCATTCGCCTGTACCTGTGTTTTATTTTGCTGCTGTTTACCTATTATTTACTATCTCTGCTATTTAACTGTGATCCGCCTGTATTGCTCGCAAGATAAAGATTTTCATTGTGCCTCGGTACATGTGACAATAAATTCAATTCAATGAGTTAGAAAATTTGTTACAAAGTTAAAGATTGAGCAATAGTTCATTTAGATTTGATCCATAGGGAGCAGAAATGTTGAAACATAAAAACCAGAGATAACACAATTATTACTTACGTCTACCCTCTCCAGAGGGATTTTGATTCTTGTTACAAAGCATAAAATTTTAATGGATTACTTGCCAGCTCTGGTTCTGATGGTGGGAGATTGCTGAAATTAAATGGAATTAGGTGATTAACAGTGACCTAATTGAATTTACAAATTCTAAAGACAGTGCTTCTTGGAACAGGAAGTATTAGAATTTAATACATTGTTTGAATGCCGCAAAAAACATCCTGCAAAAGACAGTCAGTCAGTCAAGTTTCAGTTTCATGGTCTATTGCCGTAAAGGATAAGTGACCACTTATAAGGCCTTAGGTTTGACGGAAGATTAAATCACCTATTTTTATTAAATCGGTTAACGAACAGTTCAGAGATCATTTTCCATAGTTCTGTACATTGCATATAGACTTGGGGATGTGCTGGGTCAAAATCCTGGAATTCCTTCCCCAGCACCACACAGATCTCAGAAGTTCAAGGCAGCAGTTCCTCACCTCTAAATCAGGGGCCCATATCCCAAAGACACATTAAAGGAGAACAGAGGCAACAGATTTATTGATCCAATGGGTGAAATTCCATTCTAGTTATGCAGCCTAAGGGTTTTCTGGAGTTTTGACACTGTGCTGAGAATCAGGGTTGATTGATTTAATATACTTTTCTACTGAAACTACAAACGAATGAATACAACCAGATAATGGATGACTCGGTACTTCAAACATTTTAGATGAGACTAAGCCTTGTTAGCTTTTAGTCAGTAGGTTTTGCTCGCAACTTAGATGCCTTATGCGATTCACACTTCCAAGTTATAATGAGTTCAGATTCTCAACTCCCTGCCAAATAATGCATTTCCAGAGGCCAGTCAGTTAACATCAGGGTTTAATATGCTAAACATCAGATCAGAACGGAACCGAACTTTGATTCTGGTAAAAAATTTTAAAAACAGATTTAATATATTTTATTTTTAAAAAGGGCCTACCTTTGTATTGGAGGAGAAGCTGCCTTCCAGCACTGAGGAGCTATGACCAAGGATCAAACACAGCAGAGCAGTCACAGTTTGAATAACATTGGAGATTACTTAGTAATGGGAAAATTGGTTTAGCAACAACTTCTGATAAGAACATTAACATTCTCTGACAAATTCCCATATTGTGTTTTGAAACATAATCACCATTCCCTGAGGTTTGAGCGCTGGGCTGTTGGATTCCATTAGCTTACTTGGTTGAAAGAGGCATTGAAACGTTTTAGTTCCCAGTATTCCCTGGAGCTTCATCTTCCAATTCCCATCCATTTTTCTTCTTTTCTCTTTGAGGTGTTCAATGGCTTTGGTACAGTACTTCATTGGCTGCAGTTATCCTTACGTGCCTTATTCCACTGACAAGACTTTAAGGGCTGACCCTGGATAGTGAGTGAGTGTTATCGTGTTTCAATCACAACAGTTAAATGAGCAAAGCTTACTCATAACCTCCACTCCACCACAAAATTAGAAGCCCAGGGTGATATTTTGCCCAGTATTCTCCCAAGGCCAAGCTGGTGAAATTATCCAAAAAACACACAGTCTTTTATATAGCAGCTGTCTCAACGTCAGGTCTTCCGAAACAACCTGTGGGTTAGGAGAAGTAAGCCATTTGGCCCCTTCAATCTGCTCGACCTTAAACAAGATCATGGCTGATCAAATTACAGCCTCTGCTCCACTTTCCTGGTTACTCCCATCCTCTTAGATTCTTGACTAACAAAGAAATTGATCCACCTCTACTTTAAAAATTCTCAATAATTCTGCCTCTATTGCTCTCTGAGGAAAAGAGGTTCATGGATTCCTGCCTCCATGGACTCCCGACCTTCAGAAATATGAGACCATCAATTTAGGAAACCCCTTATTTTTAGACTGTATCCCACCAATTTTATTCTCTTTGACAAGGTGAAGCATTGTTCAGTACCCATCCTGTCAAGTCACCTCAGGACCTTAAATGCTTCAGTAAGATCACATCTCATTCTTCCAGAAGCCAATGAACACATTCTCATTTGTCCAACTGTTTTTTGATAACTGTCCCAACCTAGGAATCAGTTACTGTCATCCAGAACCCCAGGCATGGGTTCAAATCTCACTAAGGAACATGGTGAAATTTAAGTTCAATAAAAATTTTGGAATACGAAAGCTGGTATAAAGATGACCATGTAACAATTGTTGACTGTCATAAAAGTCCATCTGTTTCGTCATTAGTCTTTTGGGAAGAAAATCTGCCATCCATATCTGGCCTCCACGTGACTCCAGCCCCATAACAATGTCATTAACACCTTCTATCTGGGCAATTAGGGATGGGCAATAATTGCTAGCTTCCACATGCCCACATCCATGAATAAACAAAAAATATAGAATGAAGTTTCCTTGAACTGCTCCTAATGCCTTCCTTAAATAAGGAGACCAAACTGAGTGGTACTGCAGATGTTACCTCACAGACACCCCTTATAATTGCAGCAAAATATTCCTTTTATATTTCAATTTCCTTGCAATAAACATCATTCCTTTTGTCTTCTTAATCACTTGCTGTATCTGTATACTAACTTTGTGAGATTCATGTATCAGTACAACCAGATCCTCTGTACCTTAGAGTTCCAAAATCTCTCAATTTAATTAGCATGTGCTTTTCTATTCTAAAGCATCCTAAGTTAGTGAATGATTTTTTTGTAATCCAATCACTGTTGGAGAACATTTGGAGGCCAAATCATGCACAGCAATTTCTCACAAATGGCAATGTCATGAAAGATCAAATAACCCTTTTCAGTGACATTGAGTTCAGAGTAAATATTGGCCAGGACTCTGGCAAGAATTTCTCCTCTGTTCTTTCAAATACTGTGCGTAGATTATTTTATGTCTACTTGATGGGGCAGACAGGGATTAAGTTAAACAAGATTATGATAACACAAATCGTAAATCCAAATGGACTCGGTCACACATCTGAAACAAAACCATAGCCTAACCATAAAATGTGCAGTGATTGTAACCAGATGGATCTTCGATGAGAAAGTGAGGACTGCAGATGCTGGAGATCAGAGCTGAAAATGTGTTGCTGGAAAAGCGCAGCAGGTCAGGCAGCATCCAAGGAACAGGAAATTTGACGTTTCGGGCATAAGCCCTTCATCAGGAATGAGGAAAGTGTGTCCAGCAGGCTAAGATAAAAGGTAGGGAGGAGGGACTTGGGGAGGGGCGATGGAGATGTGATAGGTGGAAGGAGGTCAAGGTGAGGGTGATAGGTCGGAGTGGGGTGGGGGCATAGAGGTCAGGAAGAAGATTGCACGTTAGGAAGGCGGTGCTGAGTTCGAGGGATTCGACTGAGACAAGGTGGGGGGGGAGGGGAAATGAGGAAACTGGAGAAATCTGAGTTCATCCCTTGTGGTTGGAGGGTTCCCAGGCGGAAGATGAGGCGCTCTTCCTCCAGCCGTCGTGTTGTTATGGTCTGGCGATGGAGGAGTCCAAGGACCTGCATGTCCTTGATGGAGTGGGAGGGGGAGTTAAAGTGTTGAGCCACGGGGTGGATGGATCTTGTTGACGAGATCACAATTATTCTTGTTAATAACCCCTTGATTGGGGTTGTTAACTTGGTCTAATCAAGAAAGCCCTGGCTGAACAATATGAATCCCCTCAGCTGACGGACTGACTCCAAACTGGCTGGCTATGGCCAAAGTACTGTCCTCAAGCAAATAATGGGTGACTTGGTGATGGGATGCCAGCCTCTGTGCAGATATTTCAGTATGCAACTGAACAGAAGGAATTGTGAGCAGAAAAACATTAGGTAGGACTGAATTTATGCACAATTGCTGATGAAGAGAACGAAAGTACATATATCAAAAGTCTCAGTTTTCAAGTCGCTTAGCAACTGATAAATAAACCAGTTCTAGGGGTCAAATCGTTCTTTTCCACTTGGAATACTGGTTTGTACTTAGAGACCACAAAATTGTCACAATTGTCTGGTAGTCATCAGGGAGAGGCCTGATGGTACATGCTAAGAAAAGTTAAACACAGTCCCCATGAGAATGTTGCTGCAAACCATCATTATGGCCCCTTTAAATATCAGCGCCAATAAATCATGAGTCATTCACCTCCTTAAATGCCTGCACTACATATTTTTGAAAAAGCAAATTCCCTCAATTACTTGGAATCATTGTAAGAAATTGTATTTTTAAGAATAACAAGGAATAATGATGATATGGGCAGGTATGAGACTGTTGTGGCTTTGTTCGCCGAGCTGGGAGTTTTTGTTGCAAACGTTTCATCCCCTGTCTAGGTGACATCCTCAGTGCTTGGGAACCTCCTGTGAAGCGCTTCTGTGATGTTTCCTCCGGCATTTATATTGGCTAGTGTCTGCCGCTTCCGGTTATCAGTTGCTGTCCGCTGTAGTGGCCGGTATATTGGGTCCAGGTCGATGTGTTTGTTGATAGAATCTGTGGATGAGCCTGTCTGAAAGAATGTTGTCCCTTCTCTCTCTCTCTCTCTCTCTCAGCAGCCAAAGACAGGCATATACACCATACAACTTTGTCACGTCAGAGTGTCGGCACAGATACCACCATTTCACGTGGGGATACCTCCCACTGTGTACGTGGCAGGTACTCATGCATTCAGCCAACGTGGTCTGTCTCGTATGCTGCAGGCAATGATGTCCTGAGGTATGGTACATTGGCAAGACAGAGCAGTGGCTGCGGCAACGGAAAAATGGACACTGCATAACAATAAACAGACAGGAGAACACTTCAGCAGTCCAGCACATTTGACATCCGAACTTCGGGTGACCGTCCTCCAAGGACGCAAAGTGGGCAAGCAGAGGCTGGTAGCCAAGTTTGGTACCCATGGGGATGACCTTATCTGGGACCTTGGGTTCACGTCACACTACAGGTGACCCCACTGCACTATACACACGCGCGCGCAGATCCTTCCTCATATACAAGCTCTCTCATATGCTCACACATACACTCCCACACTCTCATGCACCTTCTCACAGACTTATACCCCTTTACACTCTCTCTCTCACACACATTCATAACCCCCCCACCCCACACACACACACACACACACACACACACACACACACAGAGTTTGTGGGGTGAATTTGTACTTGCAGAATTACATTTTATTTTGCTCAAAAACTGCATGAATCCATGTAAGATTCTATAAATCTATTTTTTAGATTAGAATCAGTCTAAACATTGGAGCACAGACAGCCTCACACAGGGCACCTCACACCTTCAATAAATTATCTGGGCCAACATGACACCAATTGTTAAAGTTCACTTGAGAATATAACTTTTAAATGTTCTACGGTCTACATATGAAAGAACTGAAACCAACATGTTCATTCCAAAAGAGGCAGCTTAAATAATCCAGGTCTTTTTCAATATATAATTTCAGTTACATCACACCATAAACTTTTGCTATAAATTCTGTGCCATACGATGTTATACTCCACAACCACGTGATGAAGGAGCAGCGCTCAGAAAGCTAGTGCTTCCAAATAAGCCTGCTGGACTATAACCTGGTACTGAGAGATTTTTAACTTTATACTTGCAAAGATGCACCGAAATAAGCATCTGATAGGGGTTACTGGACAACACAAAGCATGGGATAAGTTGCAAGATCGCTAAAAGCCAGTGAAGGGGAGAGGGAAAGAGACATCTTGGCTATCTGTCCTCTGGTCTTTGGCCTGATGGGATCGAAAAAGTGATTGGTATAAAAAGTATACTTGCACCCATTAGAAGCTAGGTATATTAACGGGTGTTTGGAAGGGAAGAAGGCTGTCCTCAAGAGAAAAAGATGTCTTTCCTAAATCTCTAGTCAGCACGTTAAGGCAGAACAAAGGAGAAGGCTGTATACAAAAAAAAACAACCGCCATCAAAACCCCTCTCACGTGGATTTCTTAGCTCTTTTCAGAGTTTTACATTTAAGTTGAACTGTTACCTAATTAATGACAAAATCACAATAAGCACAATCTCCTTCATTGGATAATCTACCCACTTCTGGCTTGAGGATGGGTTTCTGTGCATATGGCTGGGAGTGGGGTAAAAGAAAGAGAATGGCTTGCAAATGGTTTCAATTTGTATTTAAAAAGACCAAATGAAGTTAAACGGAACAAATGAGTAAAAGTAAATGGGAAAGCAACCATGATGGGTGAATACCACAAAAAGCTGAGAGCCAGGATGCAAAAATAAACAGCTAACAAAATGAATGCAAACAAAAAGCCATATACCTTAATGGAGGCATTTAGTATACTTTCCTTTATTGATCAGTGCACTGAGTACAGAAGTTGGGAGGTCACGTTGTGGCTGTACAAGACATTGGTTAGGCCACTTTTGGGATATTGCATTCAATTCTGGTATCCCTTCTAGCGGAAGGACGTTGTGAAGCGTGGAAGGGTTCAGAAAATATTTACAAGGATGTTGCCAGGGTTGAAGGGTTTGAGCTATAGGTAGAGGCTGAACAGGCTGGCGCTGTGTTCCCTGGAATGTCGGAGGCTGAGGGGTGACCTTATAGAGGTTTATAAAATCATGAGGAGCATGGATAGAGTAAATAGACAAGGTCTTTTCCCTGGGGTGGGGGAGTGCAGAACTAGAGGGCATAGGTTAAGGATGAGAGGGGAAAGATTTAAAAGGGACCAAAGGGGCAATTTTTTTCGCACAAAAGGTAGTGTGTGTATGGAATGAGCTGCCCAAGGAGGTGGTAGAGGTTGGTACAAATACAACATCTAAAATGCATCTGGATGTGTACATGAACAGGAAGGATTTAGAGGGATATGGGCCAAGTGCTGGCAAATGAGACTAGATTAATTTAGGATATTTGATGGCATGGATGAGTTGGATTGAAGGGTCTGTTTCTGTGCTGTACATCTCTATGACAATGACAATTTATGTCACTGATTAAAATAGAACCAAAAATTGCTGTCAAATGATCAGAATTGGCAATTAAAACTTCCATATTCTATTTTTGCAAATATAATGGGAGGAATATATAATGGAGGCACACCATAATCAGTAGAGATGAGGGGAGGCAATGGCCTAGTGGTATTATTACTGGACTGTTAATCCAAAGATCAAGGTCATGTTCTGGGGACCCAGGTTCAAATCCTGTTATGGCAGATGGTAGAATCTGAATTCAATAAAAATATGAAATTAAGAATCTAATGATGACCATGAAACCATTTTTAATTGTTGAGGAAAAATCCATCTGGCTCAATAAGGTCCTTGAGGAAAGAAAACTGCCACCCGTACCTGACCTTGCAAACGCGACTCCTAATCCACAGTGATGTTGTTGACTCTTAACTGCCCTGCTCTGGGCAATTAAGTATGGGTAATAAATGCTGGCCAAGCCAGTGACACCCTCATCTTGTGAACGAAAAATTAAAAATGACACAAGAAGAATTTCTATGGACTGGGCTGAGGAATTGGTCACAATATTAAGACAACATGACAAAGAATAGACTTGCATTTTTTGATAGCCCAGTTCCCAATCTCAATAATGACAGCAGTTTATAATCAATGAAGTACTTTTGAAATAAAGTCATCACTTGAATATAGGAGGACAGGTAGAACAGAGAACAATTAGACTGTGCAATAGAGTGCTATGTATTAATGATGGAGTCATAACCACAGATTTTAATTGACCAAAAATAGATTGTGGTAGGAAAATATTTGTGTCGTGAACGAGAAGATTTTTTGAGTACATTGTTTGAACTGAACAAACTCAAAAAGTAGTAAGCTCAACTTGACCTAGTTCTGCACAGCAAAGTATTGCAAAAGGTACCCTAATGAGGTAAGGGCATTTAGTACAATTAGCAGAAGCCAGGATAAAAAGGTACTTATAGAGTCATAGAGATGTACAGCATGGAAGCAGACCCTTCGGTCCAATCCATCCATGCTGACCAGATATCCCAATCAAATCAAGTCCCACCTGCCAGCACCCGGCCCATATCCCTCCAAACCCTTCCTATACAAGAAATTCTTCTTGTAATATTTTTTATTTTTCGTTCACAAGATGAGGGTGTCACTGGTTTGGCCAGCATTTATTACCCTTCCTATTCAAATGCCTTTTAAATGTTGCAATTGTACTAGCCTCCATCTCTTCCTCTGAGCTCATTCCATACACATACCACCCTCTGCGTGAAAACGTTGCCCCTTAGGTCTCTTTTATATCTTTCCCCTCTCACCCTAAACCTATGCCCTCTAGTTCTGAACTCCCTGACCCCAGGGAAAATACTTTGCCTATTTATCCTATCCATGCCCCTCATAATTTTGTAAACCTCTATAAGGTCACTCCTGAGCCTCCGACGGTCCAGAGAAAACAGCCCCAGCTTGTTCAGCCTCTCCCTATATATCAAATCCTTCAATCCTGAAGCATCTTTGTAAATTTTTTCTGAACCTTTTCAAGTTTCACAACATCTTTCCGATAGGAAGGAGACCAGAATTGCACACAATATTCCAACAGTGGCCTAACCAGTGTCCTGTACACCCTGTATATGGATGAAAATAAATAAAACTATTACGTAACAAAGAACTGTGGATGCTCTAAGTCAGAAACAAAAATAGAAATTACTTGAAAAGGAAGGGTCACTCGACCCAAAACATTAACTCTGATTCTCTGCACAGATGCTGCCAGACCAGCTGAGCTTTTCCAGCAATTTCTGTTTGTATCACATACAAATACAGACTGCCCAAACTGAAGGATGAAATGGAATCAATGGTAAGTACTCTAACCGGACATGGAACAGATAGTAGCAATAGATTTTCTTTAATTTCAATCGTGAATAGGGACTGCACTGAAGACTGCTGCAGACAATTAGCTTGTGGAAAATATAAAATAACGCTTTAGCATAATTTCCATTGGCATAAGGTGTGAGAAACATTAAAGGCATGAACTGGAACAAGTTATGCCCAGGGGAGGTGTAAAAGGAGCCAGCAGGTTTTGTAATGAGTTCAAAAAAGGTAGTATTTTAAACCTAAATCACTAAAGCTATGCTTATAAATTAATTGCTTAATATTACAAAAACCTTTATGATTGCATACCATGTTAATGACCAGACTGAAATCAATTCCTTTGTTTCAAATCAATGTAAGAAATAGAAGCAGGAGATTACACATCCACTGAAACATGGTCTGCCATTCAATAAGATCATGGCTTTCCTGCCCAACCTCCTAGATTTCTTATAGCTCAAAATCATTCACTCTCAGCTTTGATCAACTTCACAACTGAGCATCTGAATTCCAGAATTCAAAACCCCAAGAATTCCAAAAACTTGTAATCCTTTGTGCAAAAAAAAATCACATCTCTGTTACAAAAGGCCAACTCCTCATCCTAAGGGCTTTGATACACAAGTTCTAGACTCTCCAGCTAGGGGAATACAGCCGCTTAGCATCAATCCCATCGCTGAATCTTCCCTGTTTCAATAAGATCACCTTTCATTTCTTTCAATTGCATCTCCTCACATGAAAACCCTTTCATTTTAACAATTAGTCCAGGGAATCTTTGCGGCATACTCAGGCAATTACGCTCTCATTTTGATCTTCTCACCAGTGAACTGGTGAGATCTCAGCAAAGGCCTGTGCAATAGCAGCAAGACTTCTTTTCTGGTATTCTCCAACCTGCTTGCAACGAAGGCTGACATATCACTTGCCTTTCCAATTGCTTGCTGCACCTACATATCCAATTTCTGAGTTGCACGCACAAAGACATCGTAATCCCTCTGAAAACACTATTTGGGGAAAAAAAAAGTTTGCTACGTCCTAAAGTAAATACCCTCACATTTTCCTACATACACACACACTCCACCTGACACCTTCTTAACCTCTCCACCTGCAGACTCTCGTAGATCCTGTTCACAGTTTACTTTCCCAGCTCAGTTCATAACTCCAACAAAACTGGGTGTGTTATATTTGCTTTTTGATTTCATTCATTGATGAGGATTGTTAGTTGCCGAGAGCTGTTCTACGTCACACCCTATTAGTGACAGTCTGCCAACCTGAAAATGATCTGGCTAGCCCTTCTGCGTCTCCTGTTTGTTGACAAAGTTGGCATTAATAATATTAACCCAGACCTCATGATCCTTTATCTTGTCTAAACCAAGTTGTTTCCACATCTGCTTTGTTTTCTTACTCAAGTTTTACACCTGAATTTATTATCAGAGCAGTAAAAGTATATGTGAAGCCTTTTAAAACATCTCTCAAATCTGATAAGAATTTAAAGAAACACATACTAGTCTTCTTTTTTATTAAAGACTGCCTACCTATATTCCCAGTTGCAATCTGATATAATTATAAAATAAATACATTCCTGATAAATGAGGGGTAAAGCATACGCCAGGTACAAAGTTATTACTCAAAGATTTGTAGTTTTACAACCTTATTCCATGGTTTCATAGCTCATCTTTATCACCAAGGCTATTACTTCTTCAGAATTTTACTCTTATTTCAATGATAAGAAACACAAACTCTATTGTTCACCAGCTTCAACTTGGAAAGGATGGGTATTTTTACTGCAAAAAGATTTATATGGTATTTTTATTACTCAGCTCAATCATCCTTGCCAACTTTTCTAACACTTTCCAAACTGAGCGCAAAAGCAATGGGCATTTTTGGCACTAACAGACTTAGTTTGAAGAATTGTGTTCACATCGCACTGAAATAACTTCACATTAACCACTTGAAGGCAGCAAACGAGGGATGTGTTTGTTTACACTGATCTGGATTCATCCCAGATTCCTATCAGTAAAATTGCAGAGTTGACCATCCAGGAAATTCATGGTGGATTCAGTCAAGATTCAAAACTTGTACAAGACTCCTTCATTTCACCTGATATTTGATTTTTAAAAAAATCAAATATACAATTCATCACATCAAAAAATTTACAGATTCTCAAAGACGTTGTGGGATGATACTCCCAAGATCACATCTGATTGAGGGTAGTGAAACTGCTGTGCAAATTTGTGGCAAGCAGGTTCTGTGACATTTTCTCATTCTTAAGATTTCTTTCTTTTAAAAAAGATAATTGCATGTGGACAGCAGAGCATGAACTAACAGGAAATATTTCTCACCAGTGATGCTCACAATTGGCAGGTAAGATTTTTAAAAAAGTGAACTGATGAAATTAGCACCTAGACTCCTGATTCTGAGTTAGCAACATCAGCTAGCTGACGATTAGGAAATGTCATGGAACAAGGATTACATATCTGACCTATCCTTACACAAGTGAACTGGGTGGAACGTACTTTCATAGTTGAGAGAGCGATCTTCAGCATGGAAGCACAAAAGGAGGAGGAATGCAAAAGATGGAAATGACGAGCAAGGTATGTTGGCAGTCAGCTCTTTATAGAATGATAAAATCAAAGACGGAACAAAATGGGAAATCCAGTTCGATTTTTGTTGGTCAACACTGCAATGAGCTACAATGGAAGATAAACTCATTCATTTTCATTTAAGTTGCACTCCATTTCTGATCCTCAACTTGTGCAACGCTGAAATCTAGAATGTATAGCCATTCGGTCTTTGATTTTGCTGATAGCTACTGATTAATATTTCCCATTTATCAGACATGCCGCCAACCCAAGACAAAGAACAGGTCAGATCCATGATCAATTAGATTGGAAACCATTGCTGTTTATCGTCGAACTCAAAACCCGTATTACAACGGAAAAGGCACGTGTATTTAGCTCAACAGAACTCCTTTCTTGAAAATCATTGATTGACCCCTTCCTGAAGGAAAAATATACTCTAAAAGCGCTGCAGTCTGTTAACTCTGGATCAGCTGTCTCTAGTTGGCAAAAATTTCTCCCATAGGAATCCAGATGTTCTTGCACTGTGTGGCTTGGTATAGAAATTCTTCGCCAGCACCCTGCTGAGGATTCCACCAGTTTCGCTGGACACCATAGTTCACCCAGGTCCGCTTTACATTTTCAGCTGATGACCACTCAACAAACTTTGACCCCTGTAGAAGACAAGAAAAAGGTAATATTTTAATATATATGTTTGAATATTAGCACATAGGAACCATAATGATGGGCACAGCCTGAGATGCAGGATATCACTTGTCTAGTTTAGATTAGATTACTTACAGTGTGGAAACAGGCCCTTCGGCCCAACAAGTCCACACCGACCCACCGAAGCCCAACCCACCCAGACCCATTCCCTTCACCTAACACTACGGGCAACTTAGCATGGTCAATTCACCTAACCTGCACATCTTTGGACTGTGGGAGGAAACCCACGCAGACACGGGGAGAATGTGCAAACTCCACACAGTCACCTGAAACAGAAACTGAACCCGGGTCTCTGGCACGGTGAGGCAGCAGTGCTCACCACTGTGCCGCCCACAGGACAGCTGTATGAACCTGTAGGACATCAAAAAGAATAAAAAGGCCCTTGGATTTATTCAGTATCTTTCTAAAATCATAGAATGCTCCAAACTGCCTTACAATAAAGTGAAGCATTTCTGGAAGTGTTGTCCAGTGTTGGAACATCAGAAAAGTGGAAGCCAATCTGCACACAGCAAGGTTGCACAAGCAACAATGAGCTAAAAGGCTAGCATGGTTTTAGGGAACATCAGTGAGAACTTCCTGTTTTTCTTCAATTATTGTCATGGAATAATTTGTGCCCACTCAATAGAATAAGCAGACTGGATTATTCAAGTGGCTACTCCTTGCTCCAAATTCATATGTTTACTGTCACAGACTGAGGGAGGGCTCCACTGTCAAAAAGACATCAGCACCGTCTTTACATTGAAAGCCTAACTACACAGACTGCACCTGCAACATCAGAACATCTATGTAATTGTATACCATTAACTTATTTTAACACAAAAATATTTAGCTTTGATACTGACGACAGTCTGAAATGAACATACCAGTTTTCTCCTCTTTAAACGATGTTGAAGGGTGGTCCATTGGCACCTGCTTTCCTCTATTCCCTGTCCAAATGGTCATTCCCTATCCTTATGCCGAGAAAACAGCCACTGGCGAGCAGTTCAACCAGGGAATGAATCACTGAAGTGATGTTGGCAAAGTGTCACTGGACCAATGATTTGAAAGCCAGACTAATTTTAGAGGGACATGGATAAAAAATCCTACCATGGCAGCTGGTGGAATTGAAATAATTACATCTGGAATTGAAAGCTAGTCTCAGTAATTGCGACCCGGACGACCTTCTGCAACTGTCATTAAAAAACCTATTAGGTTCACTCGCCCTTTATAGAGAAGGAAATCTGTCATCCTTACTTGGTCTGGACTACATGTGACACCAGACCATTAGCAATATTGTTCTTTTTGAATATGATTTATTTTCATATGTACCTCGGTACAGTGAAAAGCTTTGCTTTACACGCAGTACAGGCAGATTATATTATACATTCCTGATGAAGGGCTTATGCCCGAAATGTCGAATTTCCTGATCCTTGGATGCTGCCTGACCTGCTGCGCTTTTCCAGCAACACATTTTCAGCTCAGGCAGATTATACCACACAAAGTGCATTTGGGTTATCGAACAGAGCAATGTTACAGCTGCAGACAAACACAGCAAGATCAACATTAAATTTAAAATTTGAGGGGTCCAGTCCAAAGCCTAATACCAGCGGGGAAAAAGCTGTTCTTGAAGCTATTGATACGTGTTTTTTAGCTTTCGTATATTCTGCCTGATGGATGAGATTAGAAGAAACTACCCCCTGAAATGGCTGAGAAAGCCACGTAAGAGATGGATAAGAAATGCTGGTCCTGCCAGCAATATCTGCATCCCACTAAAGACTTAAATATCATCTCCCATACACAGCTTCATGAGCAAGGGTCACAGGATACGGATTGCTGGCTGGTTTCACCCTCTTGCTAGCTGATAAGATCCAAACAGTGCTTCCCCTGTTGTTTAGCAAGCTCTGATCAAACTCAAGTCCAAATTCTTCCCATGTGCCTGGCAATGCCTCTAAACAGCTGCCTCCCCCAGGGAGCTGCTGAAACTCTTGACAACTCTCCACTACTTTGTGCACAAGAGGTTAAATATCAGCACTTAAGTCTCAGTTATTGACCTACATTGCAACAGGATAATTATTTTAGCCTCTGTGTCAACTCTAACTCGGGGGATTACCCAAACAGGGCACAAGTGCAAGCAATACCTTTCATTATTTAAAAAGTACTAAATACCACAAAAGGTATCAGCAAGTTCTGTAAGTGAACTGATTGACCAAATGCAACAATTAGGTTGTGTGTTGCAAGCAACCACCTCTGCTTTTAATGACACATGCAGAAGCATGAGTGTCTTCCTTGATAATCCTTGCAATGCAGGGGGTGTGGAGAATGGAACTTGTGTTCTCTTTTTGCAGTCAAAGGTGAGGGAATAGAATGGAATGTGATGTCAGGTTAACTACTCCAGGTGGGCAACAAATAACCATTTCTTTGGTAGTACACAGTTAGATTAAGTTCTCGTTTGATTCAGTTGGTACCAAAGCTTACTTGCAGTCAATGTCTCTTTCCAAACTGAAACACGCAATCTAAGCCAGGAGCTCTCAAATATTCTGTCCATGGACCACTCAGGTGGGATAAAAGACCCTGTGGATCACCTATTGGTCCTATCCCACACACTCTCACTTGCTATTCCAGAAAGAAAATCTGGAGGAAAGGAACTCTGGGGTTTTTTTTGATAATACACCAACGAGGTGATGTCTGCTTCCAAAGTAGAGAGCTCTCATCTCACATCAGCTGATCCCTCCATTTGATTTTCAACCTCTTATGTATTAAAAATGCGATTGTACGGTTGTCGGTTATTAGGGATGGCGGCAGGTAAATGGGTGAGAGTAGAATACTTGAGACATGGAGCCAAGCTCTCTCACCATATTAAAGACCCGCAGGAGACTATCAGAGGCTGATATAGCAGAGTTTGAGAACTACGGATCTCAGCTGACATTATATGTGTGTGGGGTCAGGGAATTCTCCAATGTTGAAGACACCATCTTTCAGAGCGGAGCAGAATCTAATCAACCTGTCTGGTCAGATATTGAAAGACCCCATTGGCATTAATTAAAATTTACAGCAAGGATTTGTTCGACCAAAAAAAAACAAATTGCTTGAGAAATTCATGACAGCATTTGTATAGACAACATTTTGTTCAACATTCTGGTCACAATCACTAAAATCTAATCAACTGCACATTCAAAGGAGTCAAGATTGGGATGACACCATCAGCAACACAGATGAGGGCCGTCTTGTAACTGCAGTTTCGATCTGCAGTTGTTTGGAGATGAAAATCAAGATTCAAAAACTTCATGAAAAAATGAGGCTGGCTTTGTATTTTTAAAAAAAAGCTTGACACTCCAACAGCAAATTAACTTTACCTTCACATTTAAATGGCAATTTCAGTTGTGATCATGGGATATTGCAACAAAGCTGGCCAATCAGTCCATGACACTTTGGTAATTCTCTGAAAGACCTACGAACCTATATTTCAGATAACCACAGTCGTTTTTAATCGATGTGCTCCATTCCCTCCTGACAAATTGTCTGAACCCTTAGATTCGTCTTTTAGAATAAACTACTCTAACTGTCTTACGATTTCTTCACAACACAGAACTTCAAGTAGAGTTTGAAGCATTACCGTGTTCTAAAAAAAAGTCACATCAGACTTGAGACGTCAACTGTTTCTCTCTGAATGGATGCTGCCAAATCTGTTCAGTTTCTCCAGCATTTTCTGTGTTTCTTTCAAATTTCCACAGTATTTTGTCTTTATTATTGCTCAATATAGATTATTTATCATTTCCTGACTGTGTAAATAGAAAAGATTTGCATAAACCACGTCACTGCTTTGGTACAACTTCCATTACAAAGGAGTATAGATGGGTTCTCGATTGTCAAGGGGATCAAGAGTTATAGGGAGAAAGTGAGAGAATGGGTTTGAGAAATTTATCAACAATGATTGAATGGCGGAGCAGGCTCAATGGGCTGAATGGCCTTATTTCTGCCCCTCTTTCTTATGGTCTTCTGATTTTTGAAGATGATAGTCTTGGTCTTTATTATTTCCTCCCTAACTTGCCTCAGCATTCTAAAGAACCAACAGGGACTGGTGTCTTTCTAGCTTGGGAGTGTCAATTTTTCCAATATTAACCCTTATCTTGTTACCTAATGAGCTGCCCCTCTTGTACCTGCTCAATCCCACTACTGCATTTTAAAGCTAATGATGATTCAAGAATGTGCAACAGGGCCAGCTAGGCACATTATAGAGGACAACTGATGAATACAACTAGATGTTACGAAAGCCTAACACCACCTCATCACTGACACAGACTTTATCCAAATCGATCAAATGGCAAATTCCATCATTTTTTAAACAAAATTTCAAAGTGCAGCTGGCGGACAAACACCCTCTCTTCACATATCCATTTTGCAGGAGGCTCCTTTGCTCCAATGTGCCCTCTTTGAAGTCATAAAGACAGCAGACATTTCCTCAATGAAAGTAGTTATTGTTAAATTAATCCAGGTCAGCGACCCAACTGCTCTAACTATTCCTCAAACCTAAATTGAGAGAGTCATATTGAGCAGTAACAGTCAGAATTATAGAGGGGGTGTAAATATACTGCTTCTCTGTTTGTTTCAAAGCAGAAGTGGTGTCACGAACACACAATGCCACTCTCTAGCCATTTCCCCTCTACGGAAAGTGAGAGCGTGTTGGCTGCAGACAGCTACAGGCTCAGCAGCAAAGTTCAGAAGGGAGTTTTGATGCACTTTATCCCACAACCTCTCTTGTGCGGAAATAGTGACTGCTGCTGCAGGTCAATGTATTCCATCTGTATCTAGAGTTTCCAATATTTAAATTTGATCAATCACATTACACTGACACGAATTGAGGTCAGCATTTATTTTTACCATACCCAAGAAAACTTCAAAGGAATATAATGGAACAATTAAAAGCCCTGGTATACATTCTGCATGCTTCGATCCAGCCCACCATGCATTAGTCACTGCTAAACCAAACGAGCTACATACTTGTTGGGTTGCAGTTAACATTTCATGGTGAAAGTACCAAAAAGATCCATTTCCTAGACGGTAAGATGTTTAGAGTTTAAAATAAGGAATAGTAAAACATCAATAACTCAAAGTCTTAACTTGGCAAAGATCCAAAGGTCAAAAATAAATTCTCATCAGTCATAGCTAATATTTATTGATCAAAAGATTGTTTTTTTGTTGCAGAGTGTGATATAAAGTCAAATCATCCGATTTACACGTGTGTAGCTGCTAACCATTAAAAAGTGGCCATTACTAAAGTTTTATTGCTTTTCAAAGGTGTTATGTACCTGTGTTAGCAAGGTTTTAGGAAAGCATATATAAGCATGCACCACAGCAACCAGTAAAGGTGAAATGGAACTGGTCAGTGTACAGCACTGAAATTATACACATCATGCTTTCACCAACTTTATTCATTAACTCAAGCTCACCTGTGCACAACCTGCATTTTAAGTATCTGTGGTCACTGTGGCTAACACAAATGTGAAAAAGCAGTTTAAACAAAGAGGGGATGACTTGGTCTTCTTTGCAAGTTGCTGTGGCAGTCTCATTTCTATTTGAAGTTTAATCAAAACAGAATTTTAAAGAATTTTCCACATAAAACAACAGAAACTTAATGCATTCCATTAGGAAAGGCCTTCACATTTCACCAAGACCAATGATGTAGGAGAAACCTAAAAAACCCTGATACGCATTTTGTAATGCAGCTCCTTGAACTGATTCAGCCCAAAAACTGCTTCAGGTACCAGGTACTTTAAGATAGAAACCATCCAAAGCATTTCATTGAATAATAGACTGGAGTTTACTTCCTGGTTCCTGTTCTATGTAGGAAATTACATCAACCTCACTTTCATTCACTCACTTTCTTCCGTTTTGCAAGATAGAAACCTTCAGGAATTCTCTACAGGTATTTCACCTATTTCTCAATCCCTGGTTTCTGCAATTCTGAACAGAAACGACCTGTAAGATCTCAGTTCCCAGTATCTGCTTTTGTACATAGAAACTCTCAATTGCATTTCGACCTTTTGGAATCTGTAACTACTTGTGGTAGAACCAGACTGTTTGAAACCTTGGTGTTAATATTTGACGCCACGATTAGCTTCTGACCATACATCCATGCCAGAAATAAGACCATCTATTTTCATTTTATTTTAAAACAGCACCAGCCTCCATAGTTGCTACAGCTCATCTGCCACTGAAACTCTCCTCCATATGTGCATTACCACTACTTTTGACTATTTCAATGCGCTCTTAACTGCCAAAACTTCCGCTCTCTATAAACTTAAATCATCCAAAAATTCTGCTGTCTCCATCTTAACCCACACTAAGTCCCATTTATCCATTGTGACCAACACACGCGCCCAATGTCAAGCACTGCCTCGCCTTTCCTTTATCTATTGTTCAAACCCTCCATGTTCTTGCTCTTTCATTACTCAGATTTTCCAGAATTCTATCATCCTCGGATATCCCTCTCCCCCTGTAATTCTGGACTCACCTGCATATCTTTGCTATTCACTGGCTATCTTGCCTTTAGCTACCAAAGGTGTAAGCTCAGGAATTCCTTCCCCAAACATTTCAAAAGTTCCTCAAAATCTAAAGCTTTGTCTAAACGTCTGGTCATCTTTCCTAAAGTGCTTGGTGTCAAATTCTGACAGTGCACTCCTGTCAAGTGCCTTGGAACTGGTTACATCAATAAAGGGGCTGTATAAATGCAAGCTGTGGCTGTTTTCCATATGAAACATTAGGAATTCAACAAGAGATTCCAGTCTGTAACTTAAATTTGCTTTGTCTTACGAGCCAAAGCTGCAACAGAAGCTTGTGACAGAAGCTGCAACAGAAGCTTGTGAAGATGGACTAACTTCCATTCTTGACCATTAAACTATATTAGATTAGATTACTTACAGTGTGGAAACAGGCCCTTCGGCCCAACAAGTCCACACCGACCCGCCAAAGCGCAAACCACCCATACCCCTACATTTACCCCTTACCTAACATTAGGGGCAATTTAGCATGGCCAATTCACCTGACCCGCACATCTTTGGACTGTGGGAGGAAACCGGAGCACCCGGAGGAAACCCACGCAGACACGGGGAGAACGTGCAAACTCCACACAGTCAGTCGCCTGAGGTGGGAATCGAACCCGGGTCTCTGGTGCTGTGAGGCAACAGTGCTAACCACTGTGCCACCGTGCCGCCCATATTGGCCCTGCTTTTGCAGTGCACACTTTCCCCACCCCCACCACCACTCTGTGACCCAGTACAGTAGACACCTAAAATGCAGAATGCTAAACATTTTCTCACAGGATTGACACATCCGCAGATTACCTTTTCAGATCCGAAATACCACATGGCTTGAACATCTTGATGCTCAACTAGGAATTTACTGAGGTGATCTCGGCATCCGGTCAGAATATTCACAACCCCGGCAGGAAGATCTGAGGTTTCAAAGACCTGCAGAAACAAAAAAAAAGTTCTTTGGTTGAAATGTGTAATGCCCATGAGAATTAGCCCAACTTTAATCCAGAAGTAAGCTAAGGTAATGTTTCAAAATTATTAAACCTGCTCCAATCAGTAAACTGTCACCAGTACAGCCCTGCATTGGGAAGGATGGTTCCACCTCTAATTTCAAAGAGGTATGTCATAGAGTCATAGAGATGTGCAGCATGGAAACAAACCCTTCGGTCCAAAGCGTCCATGCCAACCAGATATCCCAACCCAATCTAGTCCCACCTGCCAGCACCCAGCCCATATCTCTCCAAACCCTTCCTATTCGTATACCCATCCAAATGCCTCTTACATGTTGCAATTGTACCAACCTACACCACTTCCTCTGGCAGCTCATTCCATACCCGTTCCACCCTCTGTGTGAAAAAGTTGTCCCTTAGGTCTCTTTTGTATCTTTCCCCTCTCACACCAAACCTATGCCCTCTAGTTCTGGACACTCAACCCCAGGGAAAAGACTTTGCCTATTTACCCTATCCATGCTCCCCATAATAGTTTTTAAAAATTAGTTTTTTAAAAAAAGCAGGCCAAATTATTTCTTTGAATCTAGAATGTAAAAGATAGGATTATTCAAGTTCACACCATATAGATAAGCAATTAATGTTAACTTGATCTTTCGTCATTAGGTCAACTCCAATCAAATTGTTTGCTTATTGGGGAGTAAGTTTGTTTTTCATAGCATCCCTACAGTTGGAAGTAGGCCATTCAGCCCATCGAGCCTACACCAACCCTTCGAAGGTCATCCCATCCCCCTACCCTATCCCTGTAATCCTGCATATCCCAAGACTAATTCACAAACTACACATCCCTGGACACAATGGGCAATTTAGCACGGCCAATCCACCCTAACCTGCATATCTTTGGACAGTGGGAGGAAACCAGAGCACCCAGAGGAAATCCACATAGATGCAGGAAGAATGTGCACACTCCACACAGTCACCTCAGGGTGGAATCGAACGCAGGTCCCTGGTGCTGTCAGTCAGCAGTGCTAACCACAGATCCAGTGTCGCCCACTGTAGCGTTAGGAATGCTACAGAAACACCAGTTACTGCTCCTGTGAAACACAACTGAATTTACCAATTAGATAGACAAGTCTGGACCATAAAACTGGGCATGTGGAGACAGCACTTAAAATGTTTTAAGACTAAGGTGAATTCAATTGCTGATAAATGACACCTGTCTGAATGATTGGTGCCAATAATAGCCTTCCAAATCCAGCATTATCAATCCTCACCTAAACAAGCATATGAAGGGATTATTGAGAGAGAACAATCATTTCAATGCCACCATGGATATTCAAAAGCAAGTCATTCAAAGGTAACGTTGCCAGATGTTGGGAGGAACAGCACAGGAAATCGATTTGAATGAGGGGTGCAGAATTTCTCAGAATAAACAGTGCATAAAACTGAAACCTGGTGACGTGCAGAATCCATGTTTAGTAACACGTAAGCAAAGTGCGAAATGCTGCCTACAGTATTTGACTGTTTCACAGCTTGTTAGGTTCCTCGAAAGGTTTGTCAATCCTCATTCACCGATAACTACTTACTGATTGCAGTCCAGAGCTTAGCAGCCACCTTGCTGCAGACAATCTGCTGACGGCCACGACAAACAGCTCTGCCACTCAAAGCTGTGCACCATTTCAGAGAATTATACAGAAAGAAAACTCTATGATCAACAGGCAGCTATAGACTGGTGTGTCTGATCTATAGCACAAGAAGTGCCAAAAACCTACCATTGCAACATTCTTATGACATATTTAAAACTAACACCAAACTTCATTATCCATTGAAATTGATCATTTTTCATCACACTGTTCACAGTTGATTGTGGTACCAATTTCTATGGTGCTCGGGGACTGCTAATAACTCACCCAAGTACCCAGTCTTCCTGTGTGAACTCAGGCACCAGGCTATTTGACCATAAGATATAGCAACAGAATTAGCCCATTCGGCCCCTTGAGTCTGTTCCGCCATTCTATCGTGGCTGATATGTTTCTCAACCACATTTTCTGACTAATCAAGGGCCTTTCTATCTCTGCCTTAAATACACTCAATAACCTCACCAACACAACCATTTCAGCACTGAGTTCCACAGACTTACCAGTCTCTGGCTGAAAGAAAATCCTTCTTATCTCAGTTCTAAAGAGTGGCCCCTTTGCTCTGAGGCTGTGCTCCGGGGTCCTAGTCTCTCCTATATCATCTTATCCACACTCACTCTATTCAGGTGGCTCAATATTCTGCAGATTTCAATGAGATCCCCCCACCCCCCCACTCATCCTTCTAAACCTCTCATATGATAAGCCCTACATCCCCAGAACCATTCTTGTAAACCTCCTCTGGACCCCTTCAAATGCCAGCACATCCTTTCTTAGATACAGGGCCCAAAACAGTTTGCAATATTTCAAATGAACCTGCTGGTTAACGTTAACAGAATCCTGAACTAAGACTTGTGAGCCCTTTAGTGATTCAGATTTCAAAAGCCTTGCCCCATTTTGAAAATAGTCTGAGCCTCAATTCTTCCTACCAGTTAATAACCTCAAACTTGCACACATTGTATTTTATGTCCGACTTCCTTGCCCACTCTTCTAGTCTATTCAAGTGCTTCTGTAGCTTCCCCACTTCCTCAAAACAACCTGACCCTCCACTTGTCTTGGTGTCATCTGAAAACCCAGCGACAATGCTCTGAATTTCTTTGTCCAGATCATTAATACATAACGTGAATAGCAAAAGTACCAACACCGACCCCTTCAGAACCCCACTAGTCACCGATGGTCATCTTTATCCCAACTCTCTGCCTTCTGCTGATCAGCTAATCCTCAATTCATGCCAGTATCTAGCCACTGACACTGTGGGTTCTTAGATTATTTAACAGCCTCCTGTGTGGCCCCTTGTCCAAGGCTTGCTGGAAATCCAAATATACCATGTCCACTGGTTCTTTATTGTTTAACTTGCTCATTCCTTACTCAAAGAATTTTAACAGATGTGTCAAGCATGACCTCCCCTTGACAAAGCTGTGGTGACTCAGCCCAAGTTGATCACGCACTTCCAAGCACTCTGCAATCTCACATTTAATAATGGACTCTGTAGCTTAGTCTCAGTCGATTCCCTTGAACTCAGCACCGCCCTCCTAACCTGCAATCCTCTTCCTGACCTCTCCGCCCCACCCCACTCCGGCCTATCACCCTCACCTTGACCTCCTTCCACCTATCACATCTCCATCGCCCCTCCCCCAAGTCCCTCCTCCCTACCTTTTATCTTAGCCTGCCTGGCACCCTCTCCTCATTCCTGATGAAGGGCTCTGGTCCGAAACGTCGAATTTCCTGTTCCTTGGATGCTGCCTAACCTGCTGTGCTTTAACCAGCAACACATTTTCAGCTCTGTAGCTTACCAATGACCAGAGTCAGGCTCAAGGGTCTGTAGTTTCTTGTCTTCTGCCTCCCTCTCTTCTTCCAACAATGACTCAGAGATCAGTTAGCTCAACATACACAAGCAGTTTAACCCATCCCATCCCTGGTCTGTAAAGTTAATTAGATTAGAAGGATCAAGATATCCAAAAATTTTAAATGTGTCGCAATTCACATGGTGAGAATATCATTATTGCAATGTGAAAGAGATTGGGAGTTTTACATAAGGGCAATTGAAAACATTCTTTCTCATTCCTGCATGGATGTCTTCAAAATCGCGCCTGTACCTGATAAAGTTCCAAGGCTGGCAGTGGGTACCTCTCACTGGGGACAATGATGACAGCATTTCCTCGAACAATGGCTGGAGCAAAGAGACTCACAAAACTGAGCAGGGGGTTCTCATCTGGGCACGCAATGGCAATCACCCCGACCGGCTCCCGAACCATGACTGTGGCACCATAAAGCTGGGTTTCCTTCAAGGGACACAGACAGAGAGTTAGTGCTTTTACTGTCAATACACCACAACGGTTTGAAAATTACACTACAAGAAGCCCTCACACCACTGAATGGATAGCACACAGATATTAGCACCAATTCTAGCAAATAGAGGAATTTGGAGTTCAACCTCATCCAAAGCAAAATAACATGAAACTCACAGGCTTACATGAAGAAACTTTTAATCTATGAATACAGAATAACTCAATAATGATCTGAGTAGCAGCAATTATACAGTAAAGTCACATTTCACCATAAAGTGATGCAATGCAGATAGGTCATTCATCACATCAATCCTATTTAGGAGCTACCCATCAGTCTCAAGCACCAGCTCTCTCCCCATACCCTTGAGTGTTGCTTCTTCAAGTATTTAGTAATTACCTTTACAAAGTTTTTATTTATTTTGTTTCCACCATTCTTTCAGACACCACAATTCAGACCATAATATTGCACTCCATAAAACAAATAAATCTCCACATTGTGTCTCTCGTACTTTAGCAAATTATCTTAAATTTGCATTCGGCTACACAGGCAACTTATTTAGTTAGCAAAACCCTTCATAAATATGAATATTTCTATTAACTCTCCCATTACATTTCTCTGCTCGAAAGCTGTCCTAGGTTTCTCTCATTTCTCCGTGCAATTATAATCCCTCATCCAGACTTGCAAGTGTCCGAAAACATGGAGAGCTGAATTAGAAACAATTTTCCAACAGGGTCTAAGCAGGAATTCAGCTCAACATACCAGCTTCACTTTTGTATATCCTCTGCTTATTGAGCCAAAGTCCCAAGTGCTTCATCTGCCTCAAGTTATTCTGCTACTTTTGAAGGTTACAGTGTGTACAACCTCAGATCTATCTTTGTTCTTGCACTACCATGTAAAATTATATCACGTAGCACTTTCTTGCTACCGAAATATGTCACTTCATGTCTCTGCATTAACATTTCATCTGGCACATGTCTACATAGTTCCCTGATTTGTCTCTACTTTCCTGTCTTCTCTGTCTGTTACCATTTTCCTCAAAGATCACAACATTACCATATTTTGTCATCTGCAAGCTTTGAAATTTTATCCTTTTATATTCAAGTCCAGATCATTAACTGTTATTGGAAAAAGTAGAGGTCGTGATACCAACCACAGGCTACCAACACACTTTACTTCACTCCAGACCAATAAAGAAGTTTTCACCACAACTCTCTGCTTTCAGTCCCTCAGATGGTTTTTGTATGCAGACTGCCACTGCCCCATTAATGCCATCAACATAAATTTAACAAATAAGACTTTAAGGTCCAAACAAATAGTAAAGCGTACAGTCGACATAATTCTACTTGGCTGTTCTCCCATTAGACAGAGAAAACCAGTGACAGTTTAACCTGAGAGTCACCATGCTCAGATGAGGAGGGGGCTGACAAGGAGAGTCCTTCATGTTAACCTCTGCTGGCATCAGAATTCCTGTGACTTCCCTGTTATTGTTTTCTATGGAAGGGTGTGAGATTGGTTAATGTGGCCACACAGGATAGAACAATTATGTGAAGTGGTTTCAGATGTTTGAAAAGCATTAAGGTGGACAAGTCAGGACCTGATAGGATCTATTCCAGAATACTGAAGGACACAAGGGACTCTGATACCTTGGACAAAAGCTTTGCATCCTCTTTAATCACAGGAGAGCTTCAAGAGGAGCGGAGAATAGCCAATGTCTTTCCTGTGCTTCAGATGGGCACCACGGATAATTTCGGGAAATTATAGTCAAGTCAACCTTACATCAGCAGTAGAGGAGAAAGTGAGGTCTGCAGATGCTGGAGATCAGAGCTGAAAATGTGTTGCTGGAAAAGCGCAGCAGGTCAGGCAGCATCCAAGGAACAGGAGATTCGACGTTTCAGGCATAAGCCCTTCTTCAGGAATGAAGAGTAGTAGAGAAATTATTGGAGAGGATTCTTAGCGATAAGATTTACTAACATTTGGAAAAAATGGATTTATTAACGATATACAACATGACTTTGTGCAGGGGAGGTTGTGTCTCACAAACTTGATTGAGTTTTTTTGAGGAAGTGACAAAAATGATTTGAGGGGACAGGGTGGGGATATTGTGCACTTGGACTTTAGCAAGACTTTTGACAAGGTTCATCATGGCAGGCTGACACAAAAGGTGAAGTTACATGGGGATCGACAGTGAGCTAGGGAGAAGGAGACAGAACTGATCTCCTTATACCAGCTTGAATATTTACCCGGCATTCAGGGGGCAGGGAGGAAACAAAAACCTTCAAATCAATTTACCCACCTGGACAGTGCCTCCAAATTTGTCACAATAAGCACCCCAGTAAAAAAGTCTCTCAATGCAGGCATCCACTTCACAGAGAGCTTCCTCCATATTGACACCAGTCAGTGTGCTAAGGTTTTGTGCCATCTCTTCCCGTCGCTGCTCTAGGTTCTCTGCCATGTAGTAAACAATCTGAGCCCTGTTATGGGCAGCTCGCTTCCCCCAGCTGCAGGGAACAAATGACAACACTTTCATTCCCTTGCCTTAGACCCTTCACCCCAAAACCACACTGTTCTGCTTTGTCGGTCTACAATTTCCTAGAGTCAGGAGCAATAGCGTAGGCCAAATTAATCAGGTCTCAGGTTTCTCCAGGGGACCTTATTCTGGACGTTGGGTAATCTTGTAATAACTTCTCGTACAGTTGCAAGGTAAAAGTCAAATCTTTCTCCCAGCCCCTGCTGCACACAAAGCTCCTGACTCTCAGCCACATAGTACACAGACTCAGACTGGTTCGAAACCGAGAAATGGAGAATCACATCCTCCGACACATGGATTCATCACTGAGCAGGACTTTTACAAGTACTGTGGGCGGCACGGTGGCACAGTCGTTGGCACTGCCGCCTCACAGCACCAGAGACCCGGGTTCAATTCCCACCTCAGGCGACTGACTGCGTGGAGTTTGCACGTTGTCTGCGTGGGTTTCCTCCCACAATCCAAAGATATGCGGATCAGGTGAATTGGTCATGCTAAATTGCCCATAGTGTTAGGTGAAGGGGTAAATGTAGGGGTATGGGTGGGTTGCGCTTCGGCGGGTCGGTGTGGACTTGTTGGGCCGAAGGGCCTGTTTCCACACTGTAAAGTAATCTAAGTAATCTAATCTACTTACCCCGGTGCTCCAGCGTGAGCAGCCTCAACTGCATTCCGGACATCTTTCCGGTTACAATCACTGACATAGGCAAGAGCCTTGCCACAGTGGTCGAATATGGGCCGCGAGTACATGCTGTAAGGCCTCTTCTGAGCACCTCCATAGTACAGTTTGTATGTACGGTCAATGCTGCAGGTAAATAAAACACCAACAAGTCAACTGCATAAATGAAGACAGCCCCATTTATACAGGGTTTCATGGCAAAATTTCCACGTTTTCTCACCTCGGAACCGCATCAGCCCGGACTAGTTTGGGTTTTGCCATTTGACCTGGTATTGGTGAAAGATCTGCTCCATGTGCGGCTGCGTATGTATTATACTGGATTTCTCCTGGATTTGGGTGGGGTCGTTCCTCCCAGGTGGGCCGCACATACTCATACAAGCCCTAAACAGGACAGTGGGTTACAGGGTGAAAGGTCAGCAATAATCAATAACAAAATTATTTTCCTGCTCCCACCCAAGGTTATGGGAATGCAGCATGCCACAACCAACTGGAAAATTGATCCGAGAAGACAAGCCTTGTTTTGTAAACTGTATAGGTCCCACATTGACACATAGTGAACACCCTCTGTATGTCAAAGACTCTATCATTGCAATATGGAACTAAACCATTCCAGTAAAACATTATACAAGCTGCATATTCAAGTACACACGAGAATGGATAGCATTCGTCACGCAGAAAGGCAGTACAGTAGTTTTCTTGCCAGATTTCTTTCTTGTGGTCTTTTGATTAGTTACCGTTTTCCTTGATACACTTCTCCCCACTCCACCTCCAAGTTGGAGGCAAATCCTCAACTTCTTGTGGAATATTAATATTTTTACTGCACCCAACAAACAATATTTGCCAAAACTTTGTTTTATTAGTTATTGGGAATGCAATTTAATCCTTAGAACAATACAACTGCTCATGAAATTTGACTCATAATCTATCCCTCAACACTGACCTCTTTTCCACCATCCCGTCCAAATCCACTTTCTTTGTACCCACCAAAGCCAGCTGCAGCATCAAACATGTTGTGCCCGTTCACCCAGACTGCTCCTGCCTTCAAACTAAGGAAAGAATGTTCGTCAGTAAATCTGTAAGAGTGGCTGCAGAAGGAAGACTGTGAATCATGAGGGGAGAGAAGAATAAAGGAAGTCTAAGGAGACGAGCGGGCAAGTAGAAGAGGCAAAGGATACAGAGAAAAAGGAGAGCAGAGAGAAAGACAGAGAGAGACAGGGGAGAGGATGGGTAGAAGAGAGAAAGCAAAATTATGGAGGAGAGGCAAAAATGGCCCAAGTTGGAAAGAAAGGAAGAATGCAGAGATGTGGAGGAGGGTAATATGCAAGAAAGGATGGGAGAACAATCAGCCAAGATGCCACATGCCACCCCAGTCAATGAACACGGATAATACTACCTCATTGCCACCTCAAGTGCCAATGGCAGGTTTTCAGTCCAGACACTGCCAGCAAGTCCATACGGTGAGTTGTTTGCCAAAGCAATAGCCTCCTTTGCTGTTCGGAACGTCAGAGCTACCAAAACTGGTCCAAAAATCTAAAGAATTAAGAGGTGATTACTTATTAAATGTTACAGCACCAAAGATCTGTAATACTTTCTCCCTGCTGCCCAGAAGCAGTTAATCCCTGTGGTTTGTTCCCAGGCCAGACCACCAACTTTATTATGAACTCAGACAAGACTAGCCAAATCTGATTAGGGACCAGTAATGTTTATTCTTAAAACAGACAAGTGAGATCCATGAGATTAAGAAAACAAAGCCACAAGATTGCATGGTTTTACCATACATTTCTCTACAAATTAGAACAGTTATACAATCTGCAATATATGCACACCTAGAATTAGTATGTAGTAAACATGGGCAATATACTTCAATCAAACTTCCCAGAGCACAAATCAAGTAGTAAATGTTTTCGAGACAGATACAAAGGAGTCTTGGTAACTCCCCAGGACATTATTGATACAGCGACTCTCAAGAGCAATGGAGGGAATTTTTCTGTAGAGCCATAGAATGTGGGTGAGGTTCTTAATGAGTACTTTACATTGGTATGCGCCAAGGTGAAGGACATGGACAATGGTAAGATTATGGAGGGGTGCTGATATTCTAGGGCACGTCGAAATTAAGATGAAGGTGGTGTTGGGTATCTTGAAAAATATTGAAGTGGATAAGTCCCCAGGACCTAATGGGATCTATCCCAGGATACTGAGGGAGGAAATTGCTGGGGTCTAGATTAGAGTGGCGCTGGAAAAGCACAGGTCAGGTAGCATCTGAGGAGCAGGAAAATCGATGTTTCAGGCAAACACCCTTCATCAGGAGTGGAGTTCTAATCTAGACTCTGGTTTCCAGCATCTACAGTCCTCTGGGGCATTGACAGAGATCTTTGTATCCTCTTTAGCCAGAGGTGAAGTCCTAGAAGACCGGAAAATAGCCAATGTTGTCTCAATTGTTTAAGAAAGGCCCAGAAATTACAGGCAGATGAGCCTTACATCAGTAATAGGGAAATTATTGAAGATGATTCTTAGAGACAGCATTTACTCGCATTCAGATTTATTAGGGATAGTCAGCATGGATTTGTGAAGGGAATGTCTGGTCTCACAAATGTGATTGTCACATTCTCAAAGAAATTCAAAGATGATTGATGAGGGTGAGGCAGTGCATGAACTTTACTAAAGCATGTGACAAGGTCCCACCAGGCTAGTCCAGAACATTAAGTCACATAGGATCCAAAGTGAGGATACAAGATCAACTTAGTCATAAGAGAGGGTGGTTGTGGAGGGGTGTATTTCTGAATGGAGGAAGTGATTTGGATAAAAATGTAGATGGACTAATTGGTAAGTTTGCAGACAATATGAAATTTGGTAGGTTTGTGGTAGTGAGGGATGTTGTCAAAGGATACAGCAGGAGAGAGATCAATTGGAAAGTTGGGCAGAGATTGGCATATCGCACTTAATCTGGGTAAGTGGGAGGTGATGCATTTTGGGAGGTCAAATGCAACAGGAAAGTATCCAGTAAATGGCAGGATCCTGAGAAGCACTGACAAATACATGGGTCTGTGCTACAAGTCGATAGCTTCCTGGTAAAGATGGTAAAAAAGCATGTTTGCCTTCAATGCTTAGGGCACTGACTATAAAAGTTGGCAGGTCATGTTACAGCCATATAAAACTTTAGTTAGGCCACATTTGGAGCTGGGCATGCAATTCTGGTTGCCACACTACAGAAAGGATTCAGATGCGTTGAAGAGGACACAAAAAAGGTTTACCAGAACGTTGCCTGGATTGGAGAGGTTGGACAAACTCTGATTGTTTTTGCTAAAGCATCAAAGGCTGAGTGCCGACTTGATAGAAATATATAAAATGACAAGCAGCACGGATAGGGTGGGTAGTTGAAGTATTTGACCCAGGGTGGAAATGTCAAATATTAGACAGCATAGGATTAAAGGGAGAGGGGGAAAATTTGGAGATAGGAACTTTTTTTTAAACAGAGGGTGGTCAGTACCTGGGGCACACTGCATGAGGAGATGGTAAAAGTAGGCACAATAGCAATGTTTAAGAGACATTTAGATGCAGGGAAGACAGGGACAGGGACCATGTGCAAGTAAACAGGTTTAGTTTAGGATGGCATCATGGTCAGCACAGGCATGGTGGGCCGAAGGGCTTCTCCCTGTATTGTACTGTTCTGTGTTTACATGGTCACATCACCTCCAGTCTATGCACAAGCAGGACTCTGACCTTCCTGCAGCCGGTCACTTTAACACAGTGTCCTGCTCACATTCCCATGCGTCTACCCGCAGCATGCTGCAGTGTTCCAGTGAATCCCAGCGCAAACTGGACTTGATATTAGAGTTCAATACATTCAAATTGTGAACATTTCTTCCTTTTCTTTTCATTTGTTATCATGTCCTTCCCTCCTCACCATCCCAGTTTCCTGATGAAGGGCTTATGCCTGAAACATTGATTTTCCTGCTCCTCGAATGCTGCCTGACCTGCTGTGCTTTTCCAGCACCACATTCAACTGTCCATTCAAGTCTGGCAGGAGACACCCTATTGTTCTACCTTCTCACATTTCAGCCAATCAATCTGAATGATCAATAACTTTTCTCCACTCTCCCCAAACACTCAGCATCACCCCCAACCACCTACACCCCTCCCCACAAAAAAAACTACAGCATAAATGCTATCCCTTCCACACTTTACTTCAGCTCTGATGAAAAGTCACCCAAACTCGAAATGTTAGCTTGTTGTCTCTCCATGGATGCTGCCTGACCCACTGTGATCTCCAGCATTTCTTGTTTGCAGTACAGATTCCAGTATCATTAGTAATTTGTTCCTAGAAGTTGGCCTGTGTTGGCTAATATTACTAATCAACACCACAAAGAACAAATTATTCAATCTTCACCACAACATTGCTTATTGAAGTTTGCCAAGTGCAACACAGTTACTACATCACAATAGTGACTACATTTCAAAAGTCCTTATTTGTAAAGTACAGATGTTTCTTCTTAACACGCTACAATCTTGCAAATAAAAAGGTATGAAAGGAAAAGGTCACACCCATTAAACGAGTTGCTCCATGAGTAAATAAAAAGTGAGCTTTCAAAGGATTTCAGTTACCTCTTCACGGACAACACGGGAGACTGTGTTCACGTGGGTGATGAGTGTGGGTGGGTAGAAGATACCTTTCTGAGGCATTCCTTCACACATCTGGTACACCTGCGTGAGTAAAAGAGAGAGAGAGAGAGAGAGAAAAAGAGGTGAAATTCTCAGCAAAGTTTGCTAAAAGTCCAACAAAGAGAAAACCATAATTCAGCTCCTCTGTGTCAAAGATGGGGGCAGTGGAAAATGAAGACTGCCAACCTTTCGTCAGTCATTAAATCAGAAGAATCAAGTACAGCACACAAAGAGGCCATTCAGTCCATCATACCTGTGCCACCATAAAAGAACAGCCATCCTGCCACTTTTCAGCTTTTGATCTGTTGTCCTATAGATTACGGCAGATGCAGTGTCAACTTTTGTTTTGTAAGTATGACAAAAGTTCCTGTCTCCGCCACCCATTCAGACACCCATTCCAGATTCCTGCCACCCCAGGGATGAAAGCAATTATTTTCAACTTTCTTCTAATCCTTCTACACATTACCTCAAATTAACTCCATGCTAGGCTCCATGCTCATTAACTCCAAATAATCTCTAGGATCCCGATAATATTATACACTTCAACAAAATATCTCCTCTGCCTCTACTTCCAAGGAAAAGAATCACAGTCCATCCAATCTTTCCCCTCAGTTGTATTCAGTCAAATTTCTCCACTATTACAAATAAACAAAATTACATAAATATAAGCTTGTACATTGTTGAGACACCAGTTATCAAAGCATTTTAGTCTTTCACTCAAGACAAAATGCAAGAATGCTCAATTAAAAACGATCACAACAATTTTTACTCTAGATGAAAAGGGTGCCAAATGCTTGGCAAGTTAGCTCTTATTCATCTAGGTACTGCTATTAAGAGATAAATGGGGAATTAAGATCCTCAAGCTTCCAAGTAATATAAAAATGCCAAAAAGCTTGAACCTGATCCTTTTGTTTGGTCAGAATGGGTCCCTGCAATTTTAGATTAGATTAGATTTCCTTCAGTATGGAAGCAGCCCTTCGGGCCAACAAGTCCATACCGACCCTCCGAACAGTAACCCACCCAGACCCATTCCCCTACCCTATATTTACCCCTGACTAAAGTCACCTAACACCATGGGCAATTTAACATGGCCAATTCACCTGACCTACACGTCTTTGGATTGTGGGAGGAAACCAGAGCACCAGAGGAAACCCACGCAGACACGGGGAGAATGTGCAAACTCCACACAGTCACCCAAGGTGGGAATTGAACCCGGGTCCCTGGCACTGTGAGGCAACAGTGCTAACCACTGAGCTACCTCCTTGAATGCATGTCGCTTATAGTTCGATTGATTTTAATAAGTTGTTGTTAGTGTAGCTATTTGTGCACTGGAGTCTGTTCAGAAAGTGTTTCCCAATCTCAAGTTTCCATCTGACACTAAAAGCTTTTCCTTAAGATCCTGTAATCTTTGCAATATGAAATGAACTTAGTAGATCTGTTGCAATCCCTGCTTTTTGTTGAGTTGTGTTATCTCATCCATCTCAAGTGGTAGTGTCATATTTAAACTCAACAGCCCAGGCAGGAAATGTAGGGTGAGAAACAGAACACATCTAGATATGATAATGCAGACCACAACTGAAACCACATGTTTCCACGTGATTGATGACGCAACCAGGCTTGGCTGCAACTTCCCCACAAGTAAAACTGTCTCCTAATATTCACTGTCAAAGTCTGCATATGCATGGCAGGCAACAAGATGAAAAATAAAAGTACCGGAGAAACTCAGCAGTAGCTGTGGAGAGAGAGAATCAGAATGAATGCTTCAAACCCAATTAATCGTCTTCAGAATTGAGTGAGAACTTGGATGTTGGACACCACCAATTGGACTATCAGGCAAGGCATTCAGGAGATACTGGAATGAGAAATAATCAATACAATCATTCTGGACTGAAACAAAGGATGTTCAAACTGGCAACTTGCCAATCCAATTATTGAATTAATTTTAGGTTCCAGAGCTAGCTTTCGCAGTACAGATCACCAGACTGAATCAAACAGATCTGATGATAGCAACTTTTTGGGTCTTAAGAATTTGAAGATTATAAGAGCAAAAAATTATTGAGGGAGGTATGCAAGTTCCAACTTCAATGAAAGAATAAATTTAAAAAACAAGAGCACCTCAATTCCACTCCAGTCATGGGCAGAAAGTAGTGCTGGGATTACCACTCATTTATCATATCTCTTGAGGTTATCTGCAGGGAATTTTTACAGGAAGGACATAGGATTGATGCCCATCCAGTTTTGAATTAGCCAGTTCAAAAATGTCAACCCTCAGCAGAATGAATGAGACTACTCTAACCATGTATCCTTTCCTTTCTGAATGGAACAGAATGGAATAATATCTCGCAATGGAAAATCTTCAGTCAATAGATTTAATCTCAGTGCATGTGCTTCATTTAGAACATTTCCTCCATGTGCAGATGTTGAATAGATAATCTGTTTAATGTTGTGCATAATCTAATCCTAAATGCAAATGTAGGAATTACTCACAGACTAGTGCCACCTTAGTATGTAGGAGCTGAACATATGAAATAGGAGCAAGAGCCGATTATTAGGAAATGGAACTGAATGTAAGGAAAGGCAATGGCTGGGTGGCATTATCACGAGACTATTAATTCATAAATCCACATCATGTTCTGAATTTAATAAAAATCTGGAATCAATTGTTGAGGGAAATGTTAAGGAGAAGTATACAGTTAATGGCAGGACCTGAACAGTCATGTTCGGCACAACATCACGGCTGGGGCCATTCCTGTGCTTTACCGTTCTACGTTTGAAGTGTCCAATGATGACCATGAAACCATTGCGGATAGGCTTTTTCAGACAATTTGGATCACTAAAACCCTTTAGGGAAGGGAATTGCTGTCCTCACCTCTTCTGACACACCTATGACTCCAGACCCACAGCAATATGGCTCCCTCTTAACTGTTCATTGACTATTAAGGATGGGATATAAATGCTAGTCCAGTCAGTGACATCCACATCCATGGAACAAATTTTTTTAAATTATGTATAATTTTTAAATCTCTTACCTCTGCTCCTTCACTCCTCGCCTGCTCTACATATTCCATAATCGTCTTCTTCTGTGATTCATCCACCAATGCGCCCATGTCAACGCCCTTGTCCAGGCTGTCCCCTACACGCAGGCGTTGCATCCGCTGCTTTAGCTGCTCAATTAGCTTGTCAGCAATTGATTCCTGCATTAACAGTCTAGAACCAGCACTGCAAACCTACAACAGAGAAACACCAAAATCCTGAAGTGATCTACAGCAATTTATCTTCTAGCTATCACTGTTGAATACTCAAGGCGAGCGATAACAAAAACTGGGGTGCGAAAACACTTTCAATTTAGTGTTTTACTATAGATTTCCTTGACAGATTAGAGGGAGAGTAAAGCTACCCTTGCTCAGTACCAACCAAATTCAGGACTGATGTCAGTCACTACAAAGTCCTGATGCAGATAAAGTCTGTCAACTGTGCTGGTGGAGAGGCACCCAAACAATGAGATACCTCCTAGTATGCCCTCTACTACTAAAGCCACATTGCCTTGAAGATTTTCAAATCTTGAGCCACAGACTGCATGCAACAGTGGTGACGGAAGGTGTAGCAAAACAACATGAAGAAGCTCCAACCATTTGCCTTAACCACCCTGACCTCAATGAGACAAAGCATGCTATCAAGGGGAGAACATCCTCTTGTAAAGCCATCCATCCTTATGAAACTGGTCATCATACTGTCAAAGCGAGAGGAATTTGTAAATTCAGATTCCCAATGAAGTATGGAGATAACAATTGTGTTGAGTTGGCTGTTCTCAGCCAGGACATCATCTTGAGCACGGAAACATATTGCAAAAGGAAATAGCAGTCCATCTTGTCCTTTACCCAACTGACCATACTTCTTTACATGCCAGACTTGGCAGGTTGGAGTCTTTGCCTTTGGAAGCACTGCCAAAAAAGTCAAATATTTGAATTGGGTGACAATGGCACACATACTACTTTTGGGTGTTTGTTGGTTGGAAAATACAGAATATGCCTTAGCTAAACTCGCAGCAGTCAGTCTCATCTGTCCTTTGTTGAATTTATGGCAAGGTTATTGAGAAGGTTATTTCATGCTGGGGACAGGGTTATTGGAGCTAAACACTACCTGTCCTGATCAAAGACATCCATACAGTGGCACTTATCAATAGAGGCCACTGACTAGAATCAGGAACTGATTTCTCCACCAGTCAAACTAATACACTTGATGGTCATCCTGCTTAGGATCCTTGACACATCACCACCATAGTCTTTTACACAGCCTTGCTTGCAATCCTTGCCATCAGAGGTATGCTATTACACAATGAAACAAATACTGCCAAAAGCACCAAATGTTTGAACTGGGTGACAATGGCACATTATTTTGGGTGTGTGTTGTTTGGAAAATATATGACATGCCTTATCTAAACTCTGAGCCATTGGTCATACCTGCCCTTGATTGAACCAAATTGCATCCACAAGGCCTTCCACCACACTGTCCAAATCAGCCGTATCAAACACGATGAAAGGAGATTTCCCACCAAGTTCCAGTGATAGTTTCTTGCCAGTGCCAGCTGTAGATCGACGGAGCAGCTGGCCGACCTGCGTGTTACATTAAAAGGGTCAGTCATCAGAAACAAAGGGAGTTTCGTAAAGGATTTATAAGGCTTTCGACAGGGTGGATGCAGAGATTCATACCCTTGGCTAGGAAATATTGAACAGCGGGATAAAGGCCAAATTGAAGAGAAACTCCTTCACTGTGAATCTTCAGAATGGCCTAACCCAGGGGTCGGTGGATGTTCCATCAAGTAAAGATAGAGTAAGATAAATTTTTGGTCTCTCAAGAAATCATGAGATCTGGGGTTCAGGGAAGAAAGTAGGAATTTTGTAGATCTGTCAAACTATACTGAGTGGCAGAGTAGGGCCCGGGGATTGAATGGGCTACTCCTGCTCCGACTTCTTTTGTTCTTATTAAAACCGGATTAAAAAGACACAAAACCCAACATCTTCACCTTTCAAAATAAAACAATTAGCTTCAAACTTTAATCATCACACCAGAAGAAGACCCAATTATTCAGGTTAACCCTCCATGTCATGATGGTTCTCGAAACATGGGATCTTGAAGCCATTTACGCTGCATTCCACAGCCTTTTCTCGTAGCCTGCTTCTTGAATCAATCATCCTTTTGGGTGAAAACATTCACTCTTGACTTCCCTTTTTACTCCTAACTTCCCATTCTTAAACCTTTGCAAAGGAGGACAATTTGTCAGGATTAATTTTCTTTCAATTGCTCTCAAAATCTGTTAAACCTCGGGAGCAGCACAGAGGCACACTGGTTAGCACTGCTGCCTTACAGCACTCAGGACTTGGATCTAATTCAACCACCGTCTGTGTGGCGTTTGCACATTTTCCCGGTGTGTGTGTGTCCATTGGATACTCCAGTTTCCTCTCACAGTCCAAAGACATGAAGGTTAGGTGGGTTGGCCATGGTAAATTGCACATTGTTTCCAAGAATGTGAAGGTTAGGTGGATAGACCATTGTATTATTGAGATAAGATAGGGGGGTGAGTCTGGGTGGCAGAGGGTCAATGTTGATGGGTCAAATGGCCTGATTCCACATTATAGAGATCCTATGACTCAAGTAGGTCACCACATAGTCTGCTCATTCATAAAAAGAGAAAAGCCCAACATCCCATAGAAGTTGTTAGCAGAGAACTGGAAGGATTGTGCTACAGGGATGGGCTAGAGCAACTCGCTATTTCCACAAAAATCAGCAAGTTCTTTGCCCTTCGATAACCATCTCCTGCTAGTACACATCTCCACAGAGGTCCTCTTACACCAACTAGTTCCTAGTGGACAGTTTCTGAAGGCTTGCTATGGCAAGTTTCTTTCCCTTTACAATTTTGTCCCTTTCCTGAAGACACTGTGATTTTTCATTCTGCCACAGCTCCATAAGCATGGCTAGTGTTTCAGTACATTGCCTCAGAACTTGCTCGAGGTGGGAGAGGTGAGGTGACGGAATCAGAACATTTATTCAAGGAAGACTAGCTACCCTCTATTCAAGGGCCGCTTGCGAAAAGGAATCAGGAGCTGGTACTCTGGTTAGTATTTCTCCTCCTGCATTGCTTGTTCAGTGATGCTGAGATTAATTAGAGTGCACAAAGTGTTGGCTCAATAAATTCATTTCAGATTAGAGGCCAAAAGCTTACAGCTGTTCTATCCAGCCTAGCAACACACTAAGTATTTTAAACACTGGTTATCAGGAAAAGCTGGTGAATAACTGCAAACCTTTTCGGTTCTCAACACTAATTATGTTTCTGGCTTGGGGATCATGCCACAACGGACAGAGTGAGGATTTTAACATGATCGCTCACATCTATCAGTCAACAGAACTTTGTCAGCAGCTGCCAAACGTGGCTGGAAGGTCACTGTAGGACCAAAGGGAATAAACTACTCTGTTTTACAGTGGGCTCTGTATCTTCCAACACTGAAACAGTGTGCTAACAGGTTTCATGTTGGATGACTGGTGTGAAGTCAGTTAGCCGCTGAATCTGAACAGCAAGATGTTCAATAATTACGCTAGACACTCATCCCCTCAAGGCTGGACACGCACAATTCTCCCTCTCAATTTGTTTTCTGCTTCGTCACCAAAGCTCTTCCAATCAAAGATGTCAATTTCTACACAGTTAAAGCAGCAGAATCAGAAGCACAACGTTATTTCATTTAAAACCAGTTTGTGATTTATAGGAAGAACATTAAGCCTCATGCCAAAAACAAAACGCAGCAGCAAGCAGCAAACCCCAGCAGAATGCATATTAACCTTTCTGATGCTTTTGTGCCGGAGGTAAAGAGTATTACTGTTTTCCATTAATGATTGCCAACAACTCCTCCATCTTGCTCCAGCAAGGTCAGCTCAGTTCAGGTTGGACAGCTAGCTAGATACAGATCAGGAACACAAACATCTTCTAAACTGAAATACTCCCAGTACAGTATGAGTTACATACAAGAATAAATGATTCCTTGTACTTCCAGAACAGGTTCAGTACAGATTTGATGCAGAATAGGTTTCTGTTAATGTTCACAAGAACGCTTAGGGTTTTTAAATGTTAGCTGACAGGCACTTTCAATGCAAACGTTTAAATGCAAGAGTTACAAGTGATGTTGGCAAAACACAGCCAACACATTTATGTTAACGTCACACTGGGAATTGCAAATAAAGTGGTTTTCCAATGAGCACAATGGACTTGCATTTTATCGGACCATTTAGGGAAGTTACAGACTTTGGCTCACTCCATTTATCAGGGACATGGCTGTTGAGATAGAGAAACAACCACTTTAAAAAGTCTCAAATGTCTGAACATTAATTTCGATTTTGAGATAGGATACTATCAGCCATAAGCAGAGGGGAACACCTGGCACCCAGGAAGAAGTGCCAAGGCCCTTTCTACCACCCTCCATGGAACGCCAGATGAAACCGGATTGCTATTTTGTATGAGCTGAGTAATAAAATTGCAGTGGCCTCTATTCCAAGGCAACGACACTTGCTGATCGATTGGAAACTTGAAGACATTGGCCAGGTTCTGGTCCTTTCGGCCTATTGAATGGCAGAGTTTTCTCAATGAGATCCTGACTGATCTGATAACCTTCAACTCCACTTTCCTTCCTTTCTCCATAGCCCTTGATTCCCTTATGAGTTGAAAATCTTGGAATCTCAGCCCTGAAAATACTTAAAAGATCCTGAAAGCACCACAAACCAATGCTCAAATAACTGCATTAGGTACCTCCATTCAAAAGGCTGGCCTCTTTTCTCCCCATAGATATCTGTGGATCAAATCCATTTGTCAGCTGGTCAAGTGACAGGCAACTCACCGTCATGACTAAACATGGTCAGATTTGCACAAAGTAACATTGACAGCAGGTGGACACTGTTATTCCGGAGGGCAGGAAGGGAGAAGGCTGACGGAAAGACCACAGCACTTTAATATTGAGACAGGGTGAGGTGGGGTCACATACACAGAACCAAGAGAAACATCTAAGAATTTATTCAGGGCAGTACCGTGGTGGAGCCAGTGAAAGCGACCTTGTCCACATCTTGATGCATCGCCAGTTTGCTGCCAAATGCTCCATTTCCGGTCACCACGTTGAACACACCGGGTGGGAGGCCGGCCTCTGCACAGATCTCAGCAAACAGTAGGGCAGTGAGTCGGGTATATGAGGCAGGTTTCAATACTACCGTGTTACCTGAGATGGAGAGGGGAAGCAGGTCAGGCTAGACATGGGCATTTAAAGCATTTCCACATTTCTTTAGGATCTTCACCAATACCATTTCAGATTAACATTCATTATAGTTAAAAATCTTAATCCTTAATCTTCACCACAGTACAGATTAAATATATTCAATAAATCTGGAGGCGTCACATTAATGATGCAGCAATGCCCTGCCTTCAGACCTTTGACTTTGATTGAAAGAAATAACTTGTGTTTACATACAATCTGTCATAATCTCAGTTCCATAGCATTTTACATCTACTTAAGTCAGTCCCATTTAAAACGTGCTCACAGCTTGAATACAGCATAGAGGTGTACAACTCAGAAACAGACCCTTCGGTCCATCTTGTCCGTGCTGACCAGATATCCTAAATCAACACAATGCCATCATTTGGTCCACATCCCTCCAAACCCTTCATATTCATGTATCCATCCAGATGCTGTTCTGATTGTGACTATAAACAGCAAATAAGTGATGTAATTGTACCGGCCTCCATCTTTGCTGACAGCCTCTTCCATACATGCACCACCCCCTCCGTGAAAATGTTGCCGTTTAGAATCCTTTTACATCTTTCCCCGCTCACCTTAAACCAATGCCCTCTAGTTTTGGACTCCTGTATCTTGGGAAAAAGGCCTTGGCTATTCACCCTATCTATGCCCCTCACGATTTTATAAACATCTAAGCTCACCCCTCAGCCTCTGATGCTCCAGGGAAAATAGTTCCAGTCTATTCAACCTCTCCAGCTTCAGCAATATGCTTGTAAATCTTTATTAAACTCTTTCAAGTTTCACAACATCTTTCCTGCAGCAGGGAGACCTCAAGTGAACACAGATAGTCAGAAAACAAAGAAAGAGCAAAGGAATAAATGGTTAAACTATGTGTTTAGATGATGGTGCTTCAGAGATAAATGTTGGGCAAGACACCAATGAAATGTTGCTGTTTTTCATTCATGATGGGGTCCTTCTAACTCAACGATTTCAGGATAGAGGCCTGGTTTAACCTCTCACCTGAAAGGGAGCACATCCAAAGGTGATTCCCTTCATTCTGCCCTGAAGAGTCGGTTCATACATCCAGACCTTTAACTTTGATTGACAGAAATAACTTGGATTTATAAACAATCTGTCAATCTGTGCGCGTGGAGTCAGGAGAGGTGGGAAAGTGCTAAATGAATTTTTTTTGTCAGTATTCACACTAGAAAAAGACAATGTTGTCGAGGAGAATACTGGGATACAGGCCACTAGACGAGGTGGGATTGAGATTCAAAAGGTGGAAGTATTAGCAGTTCTGGAAAGTGTAAAAATAGATAGGTCCCCTGGACTGGATGGGATTTATCCTTGTATTCTCTGGAAAGTCAGAGAGGAGATTGCAGAGCCTTTGGCTTTGATCTTTATGTCATTATTGTCTCCAGGAATAGTGCCAACAGACTGGAGGATAGCAAATGTAGTTCCCTTGTTCAAGGAGAGTTGAGACAACCCTGGTAATTATTGACCTGCAAGCTTTACTTTGGTTGTGGGTAAAGTATTGGAAAGGATTATAAGAGGTAGGATTATAATAATCTAGGAAGGAATAATTTGATTAGGGATAGTCAACATGGTTTTGAGAAGGGTTGGTCATGCCTCACAAACCTTATTGAGTTCTTTGAGAAGGTGACCAAACAGATGGAAGAGGGTAAATCAGTTGATGTAGTGTTTATGGATTTCTGTTAAGGATCCCCACGGTAGGATGATTCAACAGTTTGGATTTGAAGTTGGCCAGTTGAAAGACAACAGAGGGTGGTGGTTGATGGGAAATGTTCATCCTGGAGTTCAGTTACTTGTGGTGTACTGCAAGGATCTGTTTTGGGTCCACTACTTTTTGTCATTTTTATAAATGACCTGGATGAGGGCGTAGAAGGATGGTTCAGTAAATTTGCGGATGACACTAAGGCCTGTAGAGTTGAGGATAGTGCCGAAGAATTTTGTAGGTTACAGAGGGACATAGATAAGCTGCAGAACTGGGCTGAGGGGATGCAAACGGCATTTAATGTGGAAAAGTGTGAGGTGATTCACTTTGGAAGGGGTAACAGGAATGCAGAGTACTGGGCTAATGGTAAGATTCTTGATGGTGTAGATGAGCAGAGAGATCTCTGTGTCCATGTACATAGATCCTTTAAAGTTGATAGGGTTGTTAAGGCGGCATTCAGTGTGTTTGCCTTTATTGGTAGAGGGATTGAGTTTTGGAACAATGAGGTCATGCTGCAGCTGTACAAACTCTGGTGCAGCCACACTTGGTGTATTGCGTAAAGTTCTGGTCACCGCAATATAGGAAGAATGTGGAAGCTTTGGAAAGGGTTCAAAGGAGATTTACTTGGATATTGCCTGGTATGCAGGGAAGGTCTTATGAGGAAAGACTGAGACTTGAGGCTGTTTTCATTAGAGGGAAGGTTGAGAGGTGACTTAATTGAGACATTAGATAATCAGAAGGTTAGAGAAGGTGGACAGTGAGAGCCTTTTTCCTGGGATGGTGATGGCTAGCATGAGGGGATATATCTTTAATTTAAAAGATGATAGATCTAGGACAAAGGAAGTTTCTTTACTCAGACGAGTAGACTCTCCAACTTAAAGGGCATGTAAATCAACATTGGATAGATATATGGACAAGAATGGAATAGTGTAGGTTAGATGGACTTCAGATTGGTTTCACAGGTCAGCGCAACATCAAGGGTCTGTACTGTGTTGTAATGTTCTATAACATTGAGTCAAACTGCACAGAAACAGACCCTTCGGTCCAATCAGTTCATGCCGAACAGAATCCTATACCAAACTAGTCCCATGTGCCTACTCCTGCCCATAAAAAGGAAAGGTTTCGGAAGTTATGTACTTATCCAAAATGTCTTTTAAATGCTGTAATCGCACCCACATCCACCACTTCCTCAGGATGTCATTACACATGCAAACCACCTGATGTAAAAAAATTTGCCCCCACACATTTTTAAATCTCTCTCCTCTCATCTTAAAAATGCACTCCCTCGTCTTGAAATCCACCATCTTAGAGAAAAGATATCTATCATTAACTAACAATACTCCTCATTATTTTATAAATTATTTTATAAGGTTGCCTCTCAATTTTTTTTGCTCCAGTGAAAAAAGTCCCAGTCTATCCAGCACTTCTTTATAACTCAAATCTTCCAATCCCTGCAACATCCTGGTAAGTCTCTTCTGAACCTTCTCCAGCTTAATAACATCCTTCCTGTAACTGGGCGACCAGAATTGGACACAATACTCCAAAAGAGGTCTCACCAATGTTACCAACCTCAACATGACTTCCCAACTCCTATATTCCACGGACTGAGAATGAAAGCAAGCGTGCCTAAACCCCATTTTAACCTCAGTGGAACGGGGTTGGAAGCACCAATCTTCTTACTATGAAGTGAATGAGCCAACACTGAGCTACCAATCACCAACGAAACTGATTATGGAACCCTCTCCCCCCAGTCAAAATGTTTTCAAAATTAATTGGACAACGGGCATATGAATAAAGTGGGTACACAAAAACAATTTTAAAGTTAGCTTTCTCAAATAAACATTTCAGTGTAGGGAACAGCAGAGAGATGAGGTAAAAACATAAAGCAAGCAGAATTATTGAAAAACATGCTTCAAATTATTTCCAGTTTTGAACTATCATTTCACACTTTTTAATTGTCTATCTGCACATACCCCTTCTATAAAACCTTGCATCTTGTTGTTGTTTTCGGTCAATGTTTTCCATTCTAAACTCATATTTCCATATTTGTGCATGACAAAAAAAATTGCACTTTCTGGATTAATTTACTTACTTCTTGCTTCATATTGATGGCATTCCTACTATAAGACAGCGGAACTCCAAATCACCAAGAGCCAGAGTATAGCAGATTCAGGAGCAATCTCTGGACACAGCTATTCCAATACTATACTGGCTAGTCTCTCATCTATCATCCTTTGCTGCCTATCACTCAACATTCCCCTGCTATCTTAGAATGATCAAATCTCTGGATAGGTACCTCTCCCGTTCTCAGTAAGATTCCCTATCAGCCATTAACGTCACCTCAAAATATTGATCCAAAGAGTCATCTCTCTAAGTTCCATCACCTCCCCCTCCACTAAAAAAAGACTACATAAAATCCTTCCCTAACCATTTATGTTAACATCTCCTAATGTGGCTCTTTATCAAATTTTGATAAATTAGAATATCCTTTATCGAGAACGCTCCTGTCAAACAACTTGGGGCAACTGACTATCCTCCATATCCCAAGAAGTTATTGCCCATGTTTATGGAGTCTACAACCAAACGTTCGCTCTCAGCTGCAAAGCCCCTTTGGTGGATGATCAGTGAGTGGTTGCGTTGACCTTGCGAAGTGTGCATGATCTCAGGGAAAATTAGAGGGAACGTAATCTAAAGCTACATCACAGTCTTAGGATAAGAGGTAAAAATTTTGTCGTGTTGTCTCGTCATCAGGATACCTTTAAGAGATACGCCCTCGAAATAACGTTAGGTTGGAGGGTATAGAGGTTGCATACTCCATCTTGCTTTAGGTTATGTGAGGCACGACACTCTACTGAAAGCTTGTTGCTCTGTTTAAACTACAGGGAATCACTGGGTTGTGTACAGGTTGCGTTCTGGAGTCCGTTTGCAAGTCAATTTGTATGCAAGTGGGAACACAGCATAAGACAATGTAAAGCAGCTGTTCATAAATGAAATGTTCTTATCTTGGTCTTCAAAATTACATCCGCATATGGGATTGCAATTGCAAGTACAGGCTTTCAATAGTTGGATGTTCATAAATCAGGGATCCATGTACTGGCTTAATGAGTCGAGACAATTATGTGCCTCAGAATACTTTCTTGTACTCAATAGTTAGTTGCAATAAATGACAATTGGACTCTTCAATACAACAATATCCATACCCAGTTTCACTCTGACATTTAGTCAGGCGATTTGGGCTTTGCTGGCTAGGACAGCATTTATTGTCCATCACTAATTGCCCTTGAGGAGGTAAACTGCCTTCCTGAACCAACCATTAATTGTAGATAATCTACTGTGCTAGTTGGAACGAAGTTCTGGATTTGTCCCAGTGACATTGAAGGGGTATTCCCCCAATTATCACTGACTCAAAAGCAAACAAAGAAAATATTGGTGAAACACGGGAGGTCTGGTAGCACCTATTGGAACAGAAACAAGGATTCTGGTTTGAATCCAATAGGACTCTTCTTTTGGCATCTTACAATGTCCAGGCCAGTCACTCTCACACCCAGAGTTCAGTCTTTTCTTCCATTTTTGAACCAAAACTGTATAGAGATCAAAAGCTGAGTGATGCTGGGAGAATGCAAACTCAGCAGAATTTGCTGAGAAGCTGTTGGTTGATAACACTATTGATGGCCCCTTTAATCACTTTGCTGATGATCGACAGACTATTAAAACAAACCCCACCTGACCAAACATTACCCTACCTTTATCTACAGGGATACCCAGTCCATTTTCTACATTACTGGGTAGAAGTTGCTGTTGCAGATTTATTTGAATCAGACCATAGCACAAGCGCTCATGACTGCTGCAGGAATATTGTCAGGGGCCGCAGCCTTTACACTGATCCAGTGCATTTAGCCAATCTTTATAGTATGTAGAGTGAATCAAATTGACTGAATACTGGCACCTCCACTTTTGGGTACCTCTAAACAGGTCGAGATGGATTATCTACTTAGCACATCTGATTGAAGATCATTTCAATGCATCATTAGCCTTATTGTTTGCACTGATGTGCTGGCTCCTCGATCATTCAGATGGGGATATTTGTAATGCCATCTCTGCCACTAATGGCCATTAAATTGTTTAATCGTTCACCGCTTTTCACAACTTGTTGTGGCAGGACTGCAGAGTTTAGATCGGATCTATCACTCATGGAATCCTTAGTCCAGTGTATCACACGTTACTTATGTCCTCTGACACGCAAGCAGACTAACAATGTAGCTTCACTGAGGGTTGACACCTCATTTTTAGGTATGCCTGATGCTACCCCTGGCATACTCTTCTGCACTCTTCACTGAACCACAAATGACTCCTTTGATGGCAAAGTGACACAGGGAGTATGCCAAGCTATGAAGCTGCAGACTGCGTTGGAATTCAATTCTGCCGATAATGATAATCATAGCATTTCGTGGATGCCCAGATTTGAATGGTTAGATCGATTTGAAATCTATCCCATTCAGACACAGAGGTAATGCCAACAACGCAATGGAAGGTATTCTTATTGCAAAGATGGGACTTCATTGGAACTAGGACTGTGCGGTGGTCAGTCGTACCAATACAATTCCGAGCACACCTGTACCAAATAGAATGGTGAGAATGAGATCCAACATGTTTTTCCCTCTCTTATTGATTTCCGCACCACCTACGACACACCCAGTCTAGCAACTATGCTTTTTAGGACTCAACTATTCAGTCAATAGTAGAACATTACAGCACAGTACAGGCCTCTAATGTTCCGCTGACCTGAGAAACCAATCTGAGCCCATCTAACCTACACTATTCCATTTTCATCAATATATCTATCCAATGACCATTTAAATGCCCTTAAAGTTGGCGATTGATCCACAGCCCTACTACTGAGTAAAGAAACTACCCCTGACATCTGTCCTGTATCTATCATCCCTCAATTCAAAGTTATGTCCCCTAGTGTTAGCTATCACCATCTGAGAAAAAAGGCTCTCATTGTTCAACCGATCTAACTCTGATCTATCTCGATTAAGTCACCTCTCAACCTTCTTCTAATGAAAACAACCTCAAGTCGCTCAGCCTTTCCTCCTAAGACCATCATGCTGCTGAACAATCTTGAGGTGGTCCTGGTGGCGGGCAACACTTGGGTCTCTGAATAACTAGGAGAAAGTGAGGACTGCAGATGCTGGAGATCAGAGCTGAAAATGTGTTGCTGGAAAAGCGCAGCAGGTCAGGCAGCATCCAAGGAACAGGAGAGTCAACGTTTCGGGCATGAGCCCTCCTGAAGAAGGGCTCATGCCCGAAACATCGATTCTCCTGCTCTCTGAATTACTAGCTCAGCAACAACACCATTGTGTCATGGCCTCCAGCCCAAATGACAAATAACATATGCCTGGATGTATTAAGAAAACACTGCATTAAATTTACACCACATTAAAAGCAGAGATGAGAAATCTCTTCACTCAGTGTTAGGAATCTTTGAAATTCAGAAACCTATGATGCAATGAATGAGACTGCTAGATTTTTGTACAATAAGACAATCAAGGGTTATTGAGATAAGGTAGACAAGTTGAGCAGTGGTAAAAAGATATGACCAGTTGAATAGTGGAGCAGCCTCCAGGGGCTACACAGACCTGTATCTTCTGTTTCTTGCCCTTATATAGACAAACTCAAGTCCTTGTCTGTAGCAGTTGTAGACTTTCCAAAAGCATTTCTGAGAGTGGTTCGAAAGCCATCACAAAATGAAGTTTCTACAGAAATACTGTCAAATTAAAAGGAAATAGCTACAAGATTTACTCTAAGATACAAGGCAGTTTGCTACCGTGTGCATATTCCACAGCCTGCAGCTAGCTTTGAGTTCCTCCAACTTTAGCTTCAAATGACCTTCATTCACTGTTTTGTACAAAATAGCAATTGTAGCTGAGCGAAGGTGATAGGGATTCATTTCTCCCGTGAATACCTCAACACTGCCAGCCAGCCAGTCTAATGGCCAATTTGCTTTCCTTGGAACTGTAAAAAAGAGATTCATGTGCAATTAAATATACATTATTGGGAGTAAACACCTTCACTGATTGCTCTAAGAGCTGTAAACTGATGCAAAAAAACAAAGATAAGCTGCTAATCAGTTTATAGACCACACAAAAAAAAGGAGCGATAGTGATCACCCTTTGAACTAGAAATAACAATTAGGCCAAAGAGTTGGCCAAACATCTTTTCACCCTCTCACTGGTTTGGAATTTATAGCCTCAACTGGCACAATTGCAAATTGTACTCTGCGTGCCAGATGGTCTGAACTAAATTAGTCTCTTCCCGAATGAAATGGAAAGTGTGGCGAGGATCCTAATTGTGGAGTTGCCAAGTGGCTTGCTCCCTCGTCCAGCTTCCTGAAGAAGGGCTTATGCCCGAAACGTCGGTTCTCCTGCTCCTTTGATGCTACCTGACCTGCTACATTTTTCAGCTCTGATCTCCAGCATCTGCAGTCCTCACTTTTTCCCCCGTCCAGATACCCTGGTGCAGGGGTAGGAGGAGTTGGGCAACAAAAACATTAAGAGGGATTTAGTCTGACACACGAACAAGCAGGGAATAGAGGAACAGGGACTGTGCACAGGCAAGTTGGATCATCTTAGAATGGTATCACCGTCAGTACAGACACGATGAGCTGAAAGGCTCATTCCTCTGCACTGTTCTACGTTCTTTAGGTCATCACTTTTTACAGATAAACAGGCCATTTTTCTTCAGACTTTGTTCAAAATCCTATATCTGGCTTTAGGAATCAGTTTGCTTGCCTTTTTCTCCACTGCATCCAAGGATTAAATATCTCTCACCTTCAGCTTGCAACTGACCTAGCCTTTAGGACTGAAATGTGGAGACTTTTTTCCTTAAAATAAAAACAAACATTCTCAGGATGTGGCTATTTATTGCCCAGATGGCAGTTAAGAGTAAACCACACTGAGTGTGGAGTCACATGGAGGTAGATTCCTCCCCAAAGGGCGCTGGTGAACCAGAAGGACTTTTATGAAAACTGGCAATAGTTTCATGGACATCATTAGAATCTTAATTCCAGATTTTTATTGACTTCAAATCCCACCATCACCATGCCAGAATCTGAACAGAGGTCCTGTGAACACCACTTGGGTTTAATAGTCTAGCTGTAATACCACTGGGCCGTTATCTCCCCCTTCACTCAAACTCTCTACTCCAGATAATAAATTAATACTTTTTGCATTCTCTGGCAACCAAGTGATATGAAGTAAGGCAGGAAGGTGAAGTAGAGGTAACAGGAGAGCTATAACCACATTAAATGGAAGAGTGGCAAATGGAACTATTTGGTTACTCCGCTATCATATTATGGAAATAAATACAAGCTCTTTGTAGCAGTGAAAGACTTTCTGAAAAAGAAAACGAAAATGCCAACAGCAGTAAACAATTAAAAGGCAATTGCTAGGGGACATACTGAGACGCTGTACAAGGTAGGTTTACTTTCTTGTGCATACTGCATCGCCTGTAGCTGGCTTTAGGCTCCTTAACCTCGATCAATGAGCTTCCCTTGTTTCTCCACTATGTACCCCTCAGCCCTGTCATTGAGTCTAATGATCAATTCATTTTCCTTAACAAAACGGGAGAGATTTTTACACAATTAAGAATACACCATTTGGAATTAAAATCTATACTGTTTGCTGTTTTAAAAACTGATTCAAAAAATAAAGATAAGCTGCTGATTTGTTCCTTCAGGTCTTTAAGCCAAAGATGATAATTTCGTTTTGAACTAGAAATAACAATTAGGGCAAGGATTTGCCAAGTACCTCCAAACTATCTCCTGGATCTCGAATTTATACCACTAACTGGTAACACATTTGTAGATTGTACTATGCATGCCCAATAATGGCTCTGGTCTGAATTAAATTAGTGGCTTCTCCTGAACAAAATGCACAGCATGACTAAGTTCCTAACTAGTGAGCAGCTGAGTCATTCACTCTCTCCTCCAACTCTCCCAGTACAGCTTGAAGGAGTGATACATATTTAACTTTATTGCCTGGGTTTGTTAACAATCCCACTTGCCCACACAGATGTTGCAAAAGATCCTGCGACACATATTTTTGAGAATAGCCAGACCATACTTGTGGAATTCTCCTCAGAGCCCGAATGGTAAAATTAGATAAATCTATCAAGATTAATGTTCATGGGATCTTGTTGTGCACAAATTCAGTGCTGCGTTTACCACCGAACAAAGTGCTTCATTGGGCATAAAGTATTTTGGATTCTCCAAGTCATGAAGGCCAGCATAAAGAAAAGAAAGTCATTCTTTTCTCTAGGAATAATGAAGACCATTTTTTCAAAAAATAATTCATACAATGTGGTATTACTGGGTAGATCAGCATTTATGGCCCATCCCTAATTACTCTCAAGTAGTTGGTGGGAGTTGCCCTTTTGAACTGCAGCTGTCACGAGGTCTAAGTACATGTACAACGCTGTTGGGGAAGGAGTTCCAGAATTTAGACTGAGTAATACTGAAGGAATAGTGATTACTTCCACCTCGGAATGACTAGAGACTTGGAGGAGAAGTTGCAGGTGATGACATTCCTACACATCTCCTGTCCTTCTGGAGAATAGAGATTATGTGTCTAGAAGGTTTTTTGATCACAGCTTAGTGAATTGCTGCTCTGCAGTGTTTGTTACAATTCAAGGTATTTTGTAAATAACAGTAGTTTTGCTTGTCATCTGTATAGGGTCTTTCAAGTTCATTAGCTGCTGTTTTAGTGTGTTGGTGGGTTTGTGGAACACCATGAAGCCAAGAGGTCTGAGTAGTCTGGCAGTCATATCTGAGAGGTCTTTGATGTAGGGGAGAGTGGCTAGGGTTTCTGGATGTGTTTTGTCTGGTTGTTGGGGTTTGTTCCTGAGAAATCTGCAGACTGTGTTCATTGAGTGCCCATTCTTTTTGAATATGCTGTGTAGGTGATTTTCCTCTGCTCTGCGTAGTTGCAGTGTGTGGTGACTCGTTGAAATAATGTTCTAATGCAGCTTTGTTTGTGGGTGTTGGGATGGTTGCTTCTGTTGTTCAGTATTTGGTCAGAATGTGTTGTTTTCCTGTAGACACTGGTTTGAGGTTGCCCATTGGCTGTTCGCTCTACTACGACATCTAGGAATGGCAATTTGTTGTTGTTTTCCTCCTCTGAGTTAATTTTTTGCCAGTAAGGATATTATTAATGGTCTTGAAGGTTTCCTCTAATTTGTTTTGTTCAGTGATGACAAAGGTGTCAGCCACGTGGCAAACCCAAAGTCTGGATTGGATGGTTGGCAGGTCTGGTACCACATACCAACACTTACAAGTGGCGACAGACCCAATCCCACAACTAGAGAACCGAATCACAGCTCTACTCAAAAAACTTCAGAAATCTGGAGAAATACTTAAGACCAACTTCCAAAAAATGAAACCAGACAGATCAAACACACCACATTTCTACAGATTACCCAAAATTTACAAATCAGGAGTCCTCCCTCAGATTCATTGTCTCGCTACCTGGAACATCAACTTACAAATTGGTCAACGAGTTACACCAAAGACTAAAAGACTTAAAGGCTCACGCCCTCCACTCCATCCATCCATCCACCCAAGAATTCCTGAAGACCAAAGACATCAACATATAGAAGAGGATGAAATAATGGTCTCCTTTGACCTAACAGCACCATTCACATCCATCAACATCAACCTGGCAAGGAAACACTGACTACACTATTAGAAGAACCAAAGACACATACACCAAACACCACCAACTTCATCAGCAAGGACAATGTCATCAAGCTAGTGGACCTACACCTTACCACCCACTTCACCTTCAACAACGAAACCTACAGCCAAACCAATGGAACACCCATGGGATCTCCGATATCAGGGTTCTTAGAAGAGGCAGTAATGCAGAGACTCGAACAAACAGCTCTGCCAACCATCCAACCCAAGCTTTGAGTCCACCACGTGGATGACACCTTTATCATCACTAAACAAAACAAATTAGAGGAAACCTTTAAGACCATCAATAATACTAGCATAAAATTTACTAAAGAGGAGGAAAGGATGTAGGTTTCCACGCTGAGCTGTAGGCTTGATGTCCAGACGTTTCATTACCTGGCTAGGTAACATCATCAGTGGCGACCTCCAAGTGAAGCGAAGCTGTTGTCTCCGGCTTTCTATTTATATCTTTCTCCTGGATGGGGTTCCTGGGATTTGTGGTGATGTCATTTCCTGTTCGTTTTCTGAGGGGTTAAAAGATGGCATCTAGATCTGTGTGCTTGTTTATGGCATTGTGGTTGGAGTGCCCGGCCTCTAGGAATTCTCTGGCATGTCTTTGCTTAGCCTGTCCCAGGATAGATGTGTTGTCCCAGTCAAAATGGTGGTTGTTTTCATCCGTATGTAGGGCTACGAGGGAGAGAGGGTCATGTCTTTTTGTGGCAAGCTGGTGTTCGTGTATCCTGGTGGCTAACTTTCTTCCCGTTTGTCCTACGTAGTGTTTGCGGCAATCCTTGCATGGAATCTTGAAGATGACGTTGGTTTTGTCCATGGGTTGTACTGGGTCTTTTAAGTTTGTTAGTTTTTGTTGGGAGTGTTAGTGGGTTTGTCTGCTACTAGGATTCCAAGGGGTCTTAGTAGTCTGGCTGTCATTTCTAAAACTTCTTTGAAGTATGGTAAGGTGGTTAGGGTTTCTGGCTGTGTTTGATCTGCTTGTCATGGTTTGTCCTTGAGGAACCTGCACACTATTTTTTGAGTATCTATTCTTCTTGAATACGTTGTATAGGTGGTTCTCCCCTGTTTTCCGAAGTTCATCTGTGCTGCAGTGTGTGGTGGCTCGTTGGAATAGTGTTCTGATACAGCTTCGTTTGTGTGTGTTGGGATGGTTGCTGGTGTAGTTAAGTATCTGGTCAGTGTTTGTCGGTTTTCTGTATACGCAGGTTTGTAATTTTCCCTTGTCCTTTCTTTCTACAGTGACGTCCAGGAATGCGAGTTTGTTGTCGGTTTCTTCCTCCTTGGTGAACTTTATGCCTGTGAGGGTGTCGTTGATGATGTTAAATGTCTCTTCTATCTTGTTTTGTTTTGTGATGACAAAGGTGTCATCTACGTAGCGGACCCAGATTTTTGGATTGATGGTTGGTCGGGCTGTTTGTTCTAGTCTTTGCATTACCGCTTCTAGTACGAGTCCTGATAGCAGAGATCCCATGGGTGTGCCGTTGGTTTGTTTGTAAATTATGTTGTTGAAGGTGAAGTGGGTGGTGAGGCACGGGTCCACTAGCTTCATGATGTTTTCGTTGGTAATGTGATTGACGGTGGTTGGGATGTATGTGATGGTCTCTTCTAAAAAGTGTGGTAAGTGTTTCCTTTGCCAGGTCGATGTTGATGGAGGTGAACAGTGCTGTTACGCCGAATGAGATCATTGTTTCGTCTTCCTCTATTTTGGTGTTTTTGATGATTTTTAGGAATTCCTGGGTGGAGTGCATGGAGTGCTGTGATATTTCTATTAGATATTTCAGTCTTGCGTGTAGTTCTTTGGCCAGTCTGTAAGTTGGTGTTCCAGGTAGTGAGACTATGGGGGGCTCCTGGTTTATGGATTACTGGTAGTCCGTAGAATCATGGGGTGTTGGTCCCATCTGGTTTCATTTTCTGGAATTGTTTAACTGGAAAACAACAACAAACTGCCAAACCTAGATGTCACAGGAGAGAAAACAGGCAATGGGGAGCTTCAAACTAGCGTCTACAGGAAAACAACATATACGGACCAAATACAGAACTACAGAAGCAACCATTCCAACACCCACAACCCACAAAATCACCTAGACAGGGTTTTCAAAAAGGACAGGTACCCAATGAACATAGTCCACCGATTTCTCAGGAACAAACCCCAACAACCTGACAAAACACGTCCACAAACTCTAGCCATTCTTCTCCTACATCAAAGACATCTCAGAAATGACTGCCAGACCACTCAGACCTCTTGGCATCATGGTGTCCCACAAACCTATCAAGCTAATGAACTTGAAAGATCCGATACAGACGACAAAACTAATGTCATTTACAAAATACCTTGCAAGGACTGTAACAAACACTACATTGGACAAACAGACAGAAAACTAGCTACAAAAAGACATGACCCACTCTCACTAGTATCCTTACATACGTACATCACATCATTTAAAAAAAAATCCCCTCATCTCTACCCTAAAAGGATGACCAAACTCTGGACTGATCCAAATGTCCTTTGCATCTTCATCTTGTCAAGACTGCTCAGAATCTTACATCATTCAATGATGTCATCTCTCACTGTTCTGAACTAAATGAAAATAGGCCCAATCTTTTCGTACACGACAACCTGCTCATTCCGGTAATCAATCTGGTAATCAATCTATACAGAAACAAAAAAAACGCAGATGCTGGAATCCAAGGTAGACAAGCAGGAGGCTGGAAGAAAACAGCAAGCCAGGCAGCATCAGAAGATCATGTCTTTACACCCTTCCTTATGCAAAGTGACCAAGACATGGTCTCATAATGCCCTATATAACTAACTCTTATATTCAGTTACTCTAGTCATAAAGGATAGAAATCCATTGGTCTTCTTTATCACTTGCTGCACGAATGTATTAACTTTCGTCACTTAAGCAGTCAAACACCTGGATCCCTCTGTCCCTCAGAATTCTCTAATTCCTCACCATTTAAACAATGCTATTCTTTTATTCTTCCTATCAACATGAACATCTTCACTTCGCTCTCCGTTATATTCCACCTGCCAGATTTTCGCCCACTGACATAAAATGTGTCTAACTGGTCTACATACTTGTTATGTCATCTTCACAATTTATTTTCTGACCTGTCTTGATGTCATCTGAAAATTTAGCAACCACGTCCTCAATCCCTACCTCCAAATTATCAAAATAAATTATTAATCATCATATCTTGCCAATCTGAAAAAGACCCATTTATGCATGGGCCAATGGGCTGAGAAGTGGCAGATGGAGTTTATTTTGGATAAATGTGAGGTACTGCATCCTGGGAAAGCAAATCTTACCAGGATTTAAACACAATGTTCAGGTCCTAGGGAGTGTTGCTGAACAGAGAGACCTGGGAGTGCAGGTTCATAGCTCCTTGAAAGTGGAGTCGCAGGTAGATAGGATAGTGAAGGCGATGCTTGGTATGCTTTCCTTTATTGGTCAGAGTATTGGCTCCAGGAGTTGGGAGGTCATGGTACAGGACATTGACTTCGGTTGGGCCACTGTTGGACTATTGCGTGCAATTCTGGTCTCCTTCCTATTGGAGTGAACGGGTTCAGAAAAGATCTATAAGGATGTTGCCAGGGTTGGAGGATTTGAGCTACAGGGAGAGGTTGAATAGGCTAGGTTGGTTTTCCCTGGAGTGTCAGAGGCTGAGGGATGACCTTATAGAAGTCTATAAAGTCATGAGGGGCATAGATAGGATAAATAGGCAAGATCTTTTCCCTAGGGTGGGGGGAGTCCAGAACTGGAGGACATAGGTTTAGGGTGAGAAGGGAAAGATATAAAAGAGACCCAAGGGGCAACTTTTTCACTCAGAGGGTGGTACTTGAATGTAATGAACTGCCAGAGGAAGTAATATTTAAAAGGCATTTGGATAGGTATATGAATAGGAAGGGTTTGGAGGGATATGGGTCGGGTGCTACCAGGTGGGATTAGATTGGGTTGGGATATCCGGTCAGCATGGATGGGTTGGACCGAAGGGTCTGTTTCTGTGCTGTACATCTCTACGATTCTCTACATATTCTCTATTTTCTTTCAACCAGCCAAGTTTTTAATTGATGCTAACATGTTTACCCCTGAAACCAAGAGATCCTACTTTGCGCAATAACTTTATATGTGGAACTTTGTCAAATACGTTCTGAAAATCCTAGTGCAGTCCAACAATGGGATCCCCTTTACCCACAGTACATTTTAACCTTTCAAAGAAATCCAATAAATTGGTTAAACATGATTTTCCTTTCACAAAACCATGTTGACTCTTCCAGGTTATTTTGATTATTTCCAAGTGGCCATTATCACACCCTTCCCATGACAGGCCTTGAGCTAACTGGGCTATACCCACCTTGCTCCCTCTTTGTTTCCATAAACAGGGAACATTTGCTATTTTCAAGTTTCATGGAACTTTCCATAATTAGTGAATTTAGGAAAATTACCACTAATACATCCACTACCTCATTAGCCACATCCCTCAAAACCACAAGATGGAATCCATCAGGAACCAAAGAGTTTTCAACCTTAGCTCCTTTAGTTTGCTCTGTATTGCTTCCCTAGTGATGATTTCAACAAGTTCCCCTCTTCCACCAACCTCTTGATATATGGGTTTCATTGGGATGCTTTTCCACGCTTTAATACGAACAGGGGGGAAAATATTTGTTCATTTCATCTGCCATTTCCTTACCAACTTCCCATTATTATTCTGTTGAAGGCCAACACTCAGTCTACTCTTTTCCCTTTTAGATACTAGTAGAAACTCTCACTTACTGTTTTCACATTTCTAGCTTTCTCTCATGCTTTAATTCATTTGTCCTTTTAGTCCTTCTCTGCTCTTCTTTGTGCTCTGACCTGTCATCTGACCGGCCACTCCCTTCACACAATGATATAATGTTTCTTTAAGTTTGATGCTCTCATTAACTTTAGATCCTCGCAGATGGTGGGTGAGGGCGGCACGGTGGCACAGTGGTTAGCACTGCTGCCTCACAGCACCAGAGACCCGGGTTCAGATCCCGACTCAGGTGACTGACTGTGTGGAGTTTGCACATTCTCCCCGTGTCTGTGTGGGTTTCCTCCGGGTGCTCCAGTTTCCTCCCACAGTCCAAAGATGTGCAGGTCAGGTGAATTGGCCATGCTAAATTGCCCCTAGAATTAGGGTAGGGTTATGGGTGGGTTGCGCTTCGGCGGGTCGGTGTGGACTTGTTGGGCTGAAGGGCCTGTTTCCACACTGTAAGTAATCTAATGTAATCTAAAAAAGGTACATATTCTGAAATATCCCTTTTAATGTGTGACACCGATTCTCTACCGATCTCTTTGTCTCAAATCACACTTCACTTCAGCCAGCTCAGCTTTCATGCCCAAATTGTTGACTTTTAAGTTTAATTTTTAATCATAGACCCCTTTCCTCCCTTCCAAACTGGATGTAATTTAGATTACACTACGATCGCTGCTAGCTAGAGATGCCTTTGAGGTGTCATGTCTCACCCATAGCGAGAGCTGGACAAATTTTCCACGTCAGCAACATCAAAGGGAAGTTCCACGGAACAATCGCTGCAACAACACCTGGATAAAGGGGAAGGAAAAGGTTTGTCATTAAATAGAGTAACAAAACATAACAGGACAGGACATTCAAAGATTTTACAATCTTCACTGTGCAGAACTATGACATTTTTGCATAGTTTTCCACCTTTGACAAAGGTTTATATGCTGTCTACTGCAAAAGCAAATGATTTAAGATTACACAAGTGGGAGATAGTTGGCAGAGAGGATTTTAAAAAAGAATGCAGCATCTCTGCTGTCTGTAATAATCCTCTAGTTTTAGGTGATGAATGCTACTGATGTTCTTAAAATGCTCAATCAATTTTGAGATATCCCACCTCCTAGTAAATACAGTTATTCAACTGAATTTGATACTCATTTTTCAGCACCACGAAGGTGCCACAAGGGAGCATGGTGTGGAAAATGGCATGGACAACACTGGGAGAACAGGCAAGCTCCTCCAAGGTTAGGTGGAATGTACAAAACTATGCATGATCCAAGTAGGCCTGATGAGGTCAAGTTAATTGTGTCTATCACTTGTTGCTGCTGATCTAGGAGTCCTAAATGGAGCAGTATAAAAGGAGGTGACTGGTATTTCTAAATCATATTTTGTCTAGGGTAACTTTATCGGACTCTAAGCTAGGACATAGAACATAGAAAAATACAGCGCAGTACAGGCCCTTCGGCCCTCGATGTTGCGCCGATCCAAGCCCACCTAACCTACACTAGCCCACTTTCCTCCATATGCCTATCCAATGCCTGTTTAAATGCCCATAAAGAGGGAGAGTCCACCACTGCTACTGGCAGGGCATTCCATGAACTCATGACTCGCTGAGTAAAGAAAACATGACAGAGAACGCTATGTATTCAGCTCATGTTGTACTTTCCCTGGGAGTGTTTGATGAGAACAGCATGGAGGGAACTTTATTCTGTATCTAGACCCCATGCAGTGGCTGCTCTGAGAGTCTTTGCTGAACACAATGTAATGAGAGTTTGACTCTATGTCCATGTTGCAGGAGTTTGTACTACTGATGTCTTTGTGGAATGTGAAAGGTCAGCTTAGGTTGGGGGTGGTCACATGACACAACCCAGCTTAGCTTTGATGCTTTCCTTTCATGATCAAAGAGTTTGACAAAAAACCTTACACACCTCAGGCATTTCTAAGTCCTACTTATATTCCTTCATCTTATGGTCTATTGGGGATGAGGCAGAAGAATGGAATTGAGGATTATCAGATCAGCCAACTCATCAAATGGTGGAGCTGATTAAATGGGCCGAATTGCCTCCTTCTGCTCCTGAGTTGCGGCTACTTGAATGTGGTGCATTGCTGGATCACTGGTATGTGACAGTCCACTAGAACACAACTCACTGCCTTCAAACGGAGGTAGAAGGAGGACATTTGACAGAACTAAATCAAAAAAAAATACTGTTGGTAGCAATTTGCTAGTCAGGCAGTGCCCTGAGGTCTCTGTATCCTCTCCTCTGCTGAAACAACCACATCACAATGGGTGGCACGGTGGCTCAATAGTTAGCACTGGTGCCTCACAGCACCAGGGTCCCAGGTTCGATTCCAGCCTCGGGCGACTGTTTGTGTGAGTTTGCACATTCTCCCCGCGTCTGTGTGGGTGTGCTCCCGATTCCTCCCACAGATCAAAAATGTGCAGGTTAGGTGAATTGATCATGCTAAATTGTCCATAGTGTTAGGTGCATTAGTCAGAGGGAAATGGGTCTGGGTGGATTGCTCTTTGGAGGGTTGGTGTGGACTGGATGGGCCGAAGGGCCTGTTTCCACACTGTAGGGCATTCGATTCGATTCCAACTGTTTTGGTTCTGCCATTTGCAGCAAAAATACTCCCAGCTCTTTCCCCCTTTCAAGCCTTTAACATGTGTTCCAACATTCAGTGCCTTTTGTGCAATCTCATTTTGCACACCAGTTTACAATACACTGCAGTACACCAAGAAATAAACAGCATTTCATGGATGTGATGTGGAAATCTGAAAAGGGCTTTGGATGGGAGTTTGTACGAATCTCATTTAATGACCTCACTAAAACGGAGTTCTGAAGCTTGAGATCTCGGACTCAAAAATACTGTACCATACCTTCCTGCTTTTTATTTAAACACAGTCTGTTACCTCCACCTAGTGGTAGGATACAATAATGACACATGGCACAAAAGTTATTTAGGAAATCTTCATCGAGGTCAGGGTATCATTTGTACAGATTGACAGAGAACAATGAAAAGGAGGTGCCTTAAAGTAGCACACAAGAATGGCTCCAGCCAAACTCATTCAATGGGAACACAGGCATCGTGTGCATTATAAAGTACTGAATGACTCTCCACAATGACATGGCCTTCTGCCTAGCTAAGAGCTTGATAAATGATTCATTCCAATTAGTATTCTTTCAGAATCTTTACTGACCTTGTAATGCTAAAGGCACAATATAGTCAATAAAGCTTTTTTTTTAAATGTAGCCACTGTTCCAATGTAGGAAATGTTACAATCAAACAGTGCACAGTAACCTCTCACAATTAGCATTGTGATCAAGTAAATTGTTTTATTAATGTAGGGAGAGAGATAAATATTGATTAGGACAGAGGGTAACTCCACTGTCCTCCTTAAAAATAATGTCACAAGCTATTTTAAGCATTTGGTATGGGAGGTCTCAATTTACCATCTCATCTAGAAAGTGTTTAGAAAAGAGGGTGCGAGGTATAGGGAGAGGCTGAATAGGTTGGGACTATTTTCCCTGGAGCGTCAGAGGCCAAGGGATGACCTTCGAGAGATTTATAAAATCTTGAGGAGCATGGATACGGTGAATAATCAAGGTCTTTTCCCCAGGGTAGAACAGCTCAAAACCAGAGGGAATAGGTTTAAGGTTAGAAGGGAAAGATTTAAAAAGGGAGCTAAGGGGCAACTTTTTCACGCAGAGGGTGGTGCGTGTATGGAATGAACTGCCAGAGGGAGTGGAGGTAGCTGGTACAATTACAACATTTAAAAGGCATCTGGATGGGTATATGAATAGGAAGGGTTTAGAGGGATATGGGACTAGATTAATTTAGGATATCTGGTTAATGCGGATTAGTTGGACCAAAGGGTCTGTTCTTATGCTGTACACCTCTGTGACGATGTCACCTCTGAGTGCAGCACTCACTCAATGCTGCATCCCGTCCTGGGTTAGGTGCTCAACAATACGGAGTGGGCCTCGAATCCTGAAGCTTCTGACTCAGCAACAAGTGTGCTACCCACAGAGAGGTCTGTTCAAACAACAGATAGTGTTCTGAAATAACGTCTGTGGAACAGCTTTGAAGAAAGGTCACAGAGCTGAAACATTAACTTTGTGTGTCCCTCAACAGCTGCTGCCACACCTGTCGACCACTTCATGCATTTCTCTCACATCAGATTTCTGGCATCCTCAGTACCACGCTTCTGCAGATCTGTTGTCAAAGTGGCTTGTGTGTCCGCTGATGAACTCATACTGACCTACTGGCTTCCAGTTCTTCATTTCAACGTCCATCAGCTGTGCCCAGCCAGCATGGTGATAGAAGTGTCGCACTACCAACGGGACATCACAGTCTCGTGATTCACGGATTGGCTTTCCATTGTCTAAGCTCTCCAGCACGCTCAATAGTCTCTGGTGCTTCTGAACATTTCTGGCAACACTGCAAAAACAGAACACCACACAGTGACCACGCTGGCACACCATAGTCTGCAGCATTCCAAAATATATGTTCCTGAACCACTCACAGAACAGTTTGCAAGTATGACATGCACAGTGCTAAGAGGACTTTTAAAAATAATTTAGAAGTAGCATACAAGAATTGCTCCAGCCAAAGTCATTTAAAAAATGCAGTATAATCTAGAGGGAAATTTGAATGACTGTTATGGCTTTTACTTACCATTAATAACCTCAAATGGTAGAAGCCAAATTTTTCCATCGTTCTATGCACACTGCAGCCTCATTTCACATATTAAGACTGGAAATCAATGGATGTAACAGTTGGAACTCTGATGCAGCACGTGCTTAACATTTGCAATGCTGTACAAGTTTGCTGTAGTTGTTAATGGCATCTGTGATACTGCCATCAGCCCAATAATTTAGTATAATGAATAACTGGCTCCTGCAGCACAACTGGACGTCCCTCAATTGCTGATTATGTCAAGATTCAAAGGCTGAATGGCGTCCTGCTGCTTCTATGTTCCTTGTAAACAACCAACGACTTCATCACCTGAGAGCTGATACCGCTACTGAATGACCTAGACTGATTTGACATTCATTATCTGCCCAGAACTGAATGCCAATTATTTTAATGAGATTTTGTAAAATGGTTGAGCACTGAAACATTTTAAATAACACAACTTTTCTTCCTATATGTCCAATAAAATAAATCTCTGAACAGCCTGCTAATGAGAACAGTGCAGAGACACTAATTAGGTAGACAAGTGACCAAGACAGTGCTTAGTAAAGCTGAAAGTTGAAAAAATATCCTTTGCACAATAAGCAGAACTAAATCCCAGAGTGCCAATTACCTTCCAGAAGGAACTGGACAGAACTGGTATAAAAGCAAAATACTGTAGATGCAAGAAAAGCTAAAAATGCTAAAATAAACAGCAGGCCAGCCAACATGGGGTGACAGGGAAGGACAGTAAATGCTTCAAGTCAATGATCTTTCAGCAGGGCTGTCACATTCATCAAGGTCACGGGTCTGATGAAAGATCATTGACCTGAAATGCAAACTCTGTTTTTCTCTTCACTGACGCTGCCTGGCCAGTTTAGTGTTTCCAGTATTTGTTGCTTTTATAAAAAAAATTAAAGTTTTGATAACAATTGGGCCTGAATGGAGTCATTGCTGCTGCCGCTGACTCAGTTCCCAGGTTCTGCAAACTTTAGGGCTGAATGTTCATTGCGCTGTGGTCTAAAGGCCAACATGAGACTGCCTGAATTTATTTTAAACAGCACCTCTGCGTGACCAAAGGGTAATTTGCAATGCCACAGTCTGGGGAAGTAATTCAAACCCACATCCCACACTGTGACTTAGTTACTTGTGAGACTGAGCATCATACCTGTACAGATGTCTTGCTCGCACGTGACAAGGCAGCTTACTCCAGGACTCAAAAGCTTTCTTTGCAACTTTCACCGCCAGCTCTATATCTGCTTCCTCACCTTCAACAGTGTCGGCCAAAGATTCCCCTTGAAAGAATAAAATATTTTCAATGAAAGTTTGATGCCTTGGTTGGACAGGAGCACAGTTACAGGAGGTGGCCATTCAGCCCCTGCGGATTATTCTACCAGTCGATGCAATCATGTTTTATTTTTGTCAAAGCTTCAGCCACTTTGCAACTCCATCTACTTGCCTCAGTCCTCATTCCTTCAGACACACAGCTAGCAAATATCTGTCTATCTCAGATTCAGGATGGTTGATTTATCCAGCAGCTTCTGCATTTTTGAGGACAGCTCCACACATCCACCACATTTTGTCATTATCATCTGATCATAGACACTGCTACAAGCAAAATAAAGTATTTTTTCCCCTATACCCTCCTAATTCCTTTAAAATACTCCCTTAATCACATGTAATAAGATACATGGCTCATGAAAGAACTGCATTGAACATCTACTCCTGTATTTCATCCCATTGTCGGGGAGCATGGGGGCTCAATGGTTAACACTGCTGCCTCACAATGCCAGGGTCCCGGTTCCAGTCCACCCTCAGGTGACTGTGTGAAGTTTCCATGTTCTCCCTGTGTCTGTGTAGATTTCTTCTGGGTGTTCCAGTTTCCTCCCAAAGTCCAGAGATGTGCAATTAAGGTAGACCCATAATGCATCCAAGGAGCAGGAGAATCGACGTTTCGGGCATGAGCCCTTCTTCAGGAATCAGGAAAGTTCCTGAAGAAGGGTTCATGCCCGAAACGTCGATTCTCCTGCTCCTTGGATGCTGCCTGACCTGCTGCGCTTTTCCAGCAACACATTTTCAGCTCTGATCTCCAGCATCTGCAGACCTCACTTTCTCCTAGACCCATAACGTGCAGAGATATGCAGGCTAGGTGGATTAGCCATTGTAAATGGCAGGTTATGGGATAGAGTGGGGTGCGCTTCAAAGGGTCTCTATGGACTCGATGGGCCAAATGGCCTATTTCCACATTGTGGGAGTTTGACGACTCTAAGTTCTACTGCTGAAATCCATATCTATGTTTTTGTTGCCTCCAGATTCAACTCTTCTGATGTTCCCCATAAATGCCATTCTATCGTCTACGCTGTACAAATATGACTTAATTCAAACATGCCCATATCCTAATTTACACTGCTCCATTCACCTACCACTCAAGCTTTCAGACATACATTTATGTTTGATTTATTATGTTAGAAACACAGCACCGGCATGACGACACTGCACTCCCTCTGCACAGCACTGAAGTGTTAATCTAACTCCATGCTCCTGTCCAGGAATGAGAGACTTGATCTCTCAATCTTCCGACTCGGAAATGAGCCATTTTCCCCCTTCTCCAAGAAATGTAGCACAAATGATTGCATTCCAAACTTTCTATTACAATCCCAGGAAAACCAGCACAGGCTGCTCAAAATATATATGGGAGCTAATACTAGAACTCAAACTGGCTTTTCAGTCCCAGACAGGATTCCATTACTCTCTTTATCATCAACTATCCAAGTTAGGGAGCTGGGATGGAGGTTTAATTGTGTATTATGTGTCAATACAAATGTATACAAAATCACATTTAAGTGAAACAATGCCAAATAGGAAAAGATTGCTTTGTTCACCAAGTGCACACACTGAAACATGAGCTATGCACAAGACCTGAAGGGTGTAAGTTCCAGGAACATATGAAGTGTTGAGTGGCAAAGAAATACCATCACCCTGTACCCAGTGGAGCCTCACTGTACCATCACCTTATTGCCTGCCTAAGGCAGGGGGAAAGGGGTGTTGTAGTGCTTAGTAATCTAGAGGCAAACCCCAGGCTTATGCTCAGTGGACACAGATTTAAACTCTGCCACAGCAGCTGATGCAACTTAAATAAATCAGGTATGAAGCTAGTCTCAGAAATGGTGACCAACTATCAGATTGTTATGAAACCCCTTTACTAATGCCCTTTAGGGAATACAATCTGCCATCTTCACCTGGTCTAGCCTACATGTGATTTCAGACAATCACAGCAATGCAGCTGACTTGTCATCGCCCTCAAGCCACTTAGTTCCAGGGCAATTTAGGGATACTAAGATTGGTGGAGTAGCAGATATTGGAGGTCACTGTCAGATAATACAACAGAATATTGATAGATTGGAGAGTTGGGCACAGAAATGGCAGATGGAGTTCAATCTGGACAAATGGGAGGTGATGCATTTAATTCCAGAGCAAACTATACAGTAAGTGAAAAAGTCCTGTGGAGAACTGATGGACAAGTCCATTGTTCCCTGAAGGTGGCAACGCATATCAGTAGAGTGGTCAAGGCAGCATATGGCATGCTTTCCTTTATCGGACGGGGTATTGAGTACAACAGTTGGCAGGCCATATTACAGATGTATAAAACTTTGGTTGGGCCACATTTGAAATACTGCGTACAGTTCTGGTCGTCACATTACCAAAAGGATGTGGATGCTTTGGAGAGGGCACGGAGGGGGTTCACAAGGATGTTGCCTGATATGGAGGATGCTAGCTATGATGAGAGGTTGAGTAGATTAGGATTATTTTCATTGGAAAGAAAGAGATTGGGGGGGGGCCTGATTGAGGTCTACAAAATCATGACAGGTGTAGACAGGGTGGATAGCAAGAAACTTTTTTTCTTCAAGAGTGAGGGACTCAATTACTAGGGGACACAAGTTCAAAGTGAGAAGGGAAAAGTTTTAGGGAGATACACGTGGAAAAGTCTTCATGCAGAGGGTGATAGGTGCCCAGAATGCGCTGCCAGCGGAGGTGGTAGGGGTGGGAGCAATAATATCATTGAAGATGTATCTAGACAGATACATGAATGGGCAGGGAGCACAGAGATACAGAGCCATAGAGAATAGGCGGCAGGTTTAGATAGAGGATCTGGATCAATGCAGGCTTGGAGGGCCGAAGGGCCAGTTCCTGTGTTGTCCCATTCTTAGTTCTCATAACAAATGCTGCTTTTTCCAGCTATATCCCCTTGAAGAAATTTTTTTTTTTACAAAGGTAGTAACTGGTTGAAGAAAGGGGGAATCAGCAAATAAGACTGAATATTTTCATAATCTCCAATGACTAGAGAAGATGAAGATGCAGATGGGAAGTTGTGTTATGCTTCTATTTGGAGAAAAGAAGAGCTTCTTACCTGTAGCAGGGTTTTTTGATGTGGAGAATTTACGGTTTTCAGGCTTCACCCATTTGCCTCCAATGAAATGACCAAAGCATCGTTTGTGATAATCCAGCCAGGCCTGATGCAAAGAAACTGTATTTAATTAAAAGATGTTTTCTATCCCTTCATTGAGCTACGCTCCCGCTCCTTCGACACCAACACTTAAAGACAGGTTTTACAACACAACAAGCAGCTCTTTGGCCCATCATGTTTACACTGGCCATCAGTTACTTATTTCCCAGGATCTGCCTGTAGCCTTGTATGCTACATTGTTTCGCATGTGCATCTTTAATGTTGGAACGGTTCCTGCCTCGAACACTCTTTCAGACAGTGAGTTCCAGGTACATACCAATCTCTGGGTGAAAAGAATTCTCCTGAAATCCCTCTAAGCCATCTATATTTTTGGGGCCTTCAACTATCCTTGACTAAGTTAATATTTTGACAAACAAATCTAAGCGTGCCCCAAATGGTAAACAAGAAACACCAAATGATGATCGGGGTGGAAAGCAAGTTGAGATTCACCTCTTTATGGCTAAAGGCTGCTTTTATTTTACACTTTACCTCACTGGGAGATCAGTCAACTCAGCACTAACCAGAGATCAGAACTCATGTCACGTCTTAATTGACTCCTTTCTGAAAGCCACATCAGAATGTTGCCTTCACACTGTGGGTAATTAGGTAAACTGAGATATTGCTTAATTATGAGGCCAGAGTTAGGACAATTGTTGTTAAAAAGATTTGCATTTATATAGCACCTTTCATGAAGCCAGGATGTCGCAAAATGCTTTACAGTTAAGTAGTAAATTTTCTACACTAAGCTCCTACGAATACAAATTGCCGAATAATTTATTTTCTGTGATAGCAGCTGGAGAACAGGAACATTAAAGAAAAGACAGAAGGCAGCCCTTCAGCCCCTTGAACCTGCTCTGCTATTCAATAAGGTTAAAGCTCATGATTATGGCCTTGAGCCCACTTGATTGTTTCTCATAAAACCAGACTCCCTGATAGACCAACAATTTGCTTAACTCAGCCTTGAATAAATAATGTTACTTGAATGTATAAAATCTAAAAGTAGGTCAGGATATTAGCAATATCCATGGGAGCTCGTGCATCCATTACAGGGGCAATCTAGAACTTTGTTTTACCATTGCATCCAAAAACCTTAAATAATGCATTTACAGTATTGCATCATGAGTGATTTGTGAAGTCAATATTACAGCTCTATAGATCAGGAACAAGATTTAGGATTTTGTTTAAACACACAACGGACAACTCTGCTAGGTTTCTCGTCCCACATGGGGGAAAATTCAAGATGTGATGAAACACAAAAACCTGTGCACTTGGAGAACCAATTAAGAGTGGCAAATTTCAAATTAAAAAGCCCAGGCTAATGTTCTGGGAACTTGGGTTCAAATCCCACCAAGGCTGTTGATGGAGTTTAAATTAAATTAATAAACATTGAATTGAAAGTTAACTTCAGGAATGGTGACTACAAAACCATCGCATTTTGCTTTCAAGAAACCCATCTGGTTTATTAACATCTTTTAGGGAAGGAAATCTGCCACCCTACATGGTCTAGCCGACATGTAACATGTCTGACTCTTTACTACCCTTACTTCAAGGGCAATTAGTGATGGGCAACTGACCTGTTTTTTGCAAAAATATACTTTAGTAGTAATAGGAAAAGGAAACAGTTACTGAATCAGTTCATTTCTATACGGTTTTTGCATAGCAGAAAACAAACACTGGGATTTGACTTTCTCAATAGTTACAAACAACCTAAAGGCATTTCTTAATTATGTTTGGTATCTAACAACCATTTAACTGTACCCGAGGCACCAGAAGATTCCATAACTGAATGCATCCGTGCTGAACTTTACCAGAATGACCTCAGATGGTGGCCTTGCCCCACTGTGTCTCAGGGGGAGCTGCCCCAGGCCTTAGTGCGTCCCTCAGCACGTGGTCCTGGACCTTGGAACGTGCCAGTCCGCAATATTCGGTCAGGGTTAATTCTTTCAACTGGAAGACCAACAAGTTTCAGGCAGATCAAAGAGCATCTTTTACCAAGTTGATGATCTTCCAGGAACAGTTTAATGTTTGTCTCTGTGTATGGCATGGGGAACAGCCCATAGAGCAGAGTTCTCACCAGGATGAACCTCGCCAAAAACCACTGCATCTTTTTCCAGACAAAAGGCACATTCCAGGAGACTGTGGACAACAAATGCTGACGCTGCCAGCAAACTCCACAGCCCACGAACAAGTTTTTTTCAAAGGTTTAATCACCAGAGGCCAACTGCACATCCTTCAAAAGGTGATTGTTTCTCCACATGTTGTGTTAATTATTTGACCCCTCAAAACCCAAAAACCTGCACTTAGACCTGGAGCTGAATGGAGAGACAAGAAAAGTTAACAGATCACTTGTATGCGCGCCCAATAAGGTTTTCCATCTGGTCACAGGACCTATTTGCTTAATGAGTGACTCCAGTGAGCTGGCATGATCAGTCCCACATTGATTAGATCTGAATCACATTCTGCAGTTAAAACAAAAATCAGCTTGTAGATGCCCAAGTCTTCACCAGTTAAAAAAAAATTCTGATATCAATTCTAAGAGTGGCCAACAGTCCTTTAAAAGGAAAACCACTGCAGGTGGGATCTCAACCCAAATTTTATCCTCAGATACAAGACAGTCTGAAGTTCTTGTGGGGCAGTGAGTAGCATTGAGACTGCAAGCCCAGAGTTCAACCTGCATTCCAGGATCACTTGGCCAAGGAAGATGCGTTTGTAATACAACCAAGTAGTTGATGTACCAACCTGCAATTCTTTGCAATGCACACCAGTTGGAGAAATCTCTGATCAGCCAGGTGTCAAAGGATATTGGAGCCTCTAACATCATTATGCAGAGCACCAGTGCAGACAATGATAAAAACTGCCACAACATCACAAATTGAGTGAATGGTAATACATCACTACCACAAAGGAATATGACATATCACAAATATCAGATGGCCTGATGTTCATTTTATGCTCCTTTATCACTTCAATCCTAACTGAGAATGAGTCAAATGGTCAATTTGCTTTCCTTAGTACTGTAAAAAGGAAGAATTTTTCACACATTTACAAATGCACTTTCCTCACTGACAACGCGTCAAAATATCAAACTCTTCACAACATGTTCTGGGACCTAGATTCAAATCCCACCATGGCAGACAGTAGAATTTGAGTTCAATAAAAATTTGGAATTAAGAATCCAACGATGACCACAAATCCATTGTTTATCCTACAACTGACGATCTGAAGTTGACTAATGTCCTTTAGGAAAAGGACATGTTATCCTTACCCAGTCTGGACTACATGTGATACCTAATGCATAGTAATGTGGTTGACTCTTAACCACTGTCTGGGTAATTAAGGATGGGCAATAAATACTGGCCAATCCAGCAATGCCAGAATGAATTTTAAAAGCTGATTTTTTTTTAGAAAGTTGTTGATCCCTTTCTTGATCTCAAGAACAAAGCTTTTCAGATGATAATCTCCCTTTGAAGTATAAATAACTATTGGAGCTAAGGAAGTTGAAATCGTTGAATCAGGCTAGAATTGATAACATTTGTAGCTCCAAATCTGAAAGTAAAGTAAAATGTACATCTAAAAGATGCTGTGAAGATTTGCAGATGTCAAATTGTTGCAAACACCTAAAATTCAATTTAACTGAAAATATAACAAATCAGCCACATGGTTACAATGATAGCCCAGCAGAAGACAGACTAGAGTGTCATGCCATAACATTTTGTATCCTTGTAGCACCTTTGAACAATAAAACTTTCCAAGATACCTTAGTGTTAACAAACAAATTTGACACTGACCCACTTACAGGACTTGGTACAAGTGAGAATACAGGCAAGAGTTTAAGTGACCTTAGGTTTGTGGACTAAAGGTTAGAAAGCAGTCAGTAGGAAACAGCCAGGTCTGCAGGTAATAAGTGTGGCTGAGAACTAGAACACAGAACATAGAAAAATACAGCGCAGTACAGGCCTTTCGGCCCTCAATGTTGCGCCGATCCAAGCCCACCTAACCTACATTAGCCCACTATCCTCCATATGCCTATCCAATGCCCGTTTAAATGCCCATAAAGAGGGGGAGTCCACCACTGCTACTGGCAGGGCATTCCATGAACTCACGACTCGCTGAGTAAAGAATCTACCCCTAACATCTGTCCTATACCTACCACCCCTTAATTTAAAGCTATCAGTTTCCAATTCTTCAGTTCCAATTCTTTTTGACCTAAAACTTGGTCTTTAATGCCCTTTCTGGAAAGCTAATGCAAGGAAAAATACACTGCACAGAAATGTATTTTTACAATCTATAGATTGTATATTTAGAAGAACAGGTGTCAATGCTGAACTTCTAGCAAGGTCACAAGTGGAAAAATTGAGAATCTATAAATGGACTCCTTAGAACAGAGAACATTAAGGGAAGATATCATGTGCAAAATTATCAGAGATTTTGATAAGAGAAAGAACAGTCAGCAACCAAAGGTCACAGGTATTTTCTAATCAACCTATTCAGAGATGTCATTACACGCCTCTGCAGCAGGTGGGACTTGTGAACACAAGAGGGAAATGAGGAATATTATTTTTTACACAAAGGCAGGTGAAGATCCAAAACGTACCATGTTAATGAGTGAATGATGGAATCAAACTTTCAAAATAATCTGGGCACATCTTTGAAAATGAGCAATTTGCAGAGCTGAGAGAGTCAAAATATGTTATGGGATGGTGCTCGGATAGCTCTCAAAGACGCGGCACAAGCACAAAAGACAATTGTCGCCTTTCGTATTGGTTCTTTGGTTTGAAGCTTTGCAAAATTAGATGACCAGAATTATTTTCTGCCGGTTAACTGAAGCTGACGCCACTAAATTCTTAGTGAGTGGTGCTGCTCGCTGCATTTTTAAACAGGGATGTCAAGAGACAAGCCTGACATTTCTGCAGAATGCATTGCAAGACCTTAAACAGGTAAATTCCTCAGGACACAGAGTGGCAATAAAGCTTCTAGCTGTGATTGGTGCAACTAGTAGATGGAGCTGGATGCCTTATGTCACTGCGCCATCAGTGATGGGAGGACTGAACAGGTATTTTACAACTTACACAAAATAACACAAAAATCATTAATTCTAGGCATTAACTACTGTCACAAAACCATGAATGAATCATGACAATGGTTGCAAAAGTAATTCTAAAGGTACAAAAACAAATGTATAATATTATAGACATGATTTATATAAAGGGCTGTGGAAGCTCAGTCACTAAGTATGTATAAAGCAGAGCTTGACAGATTGCTAAATACCAATGACATAAAGGGATATGGCGATAGTGTCTATAAGACATTGAACAACCATGATTTCATTGATCGACAAAGCAAGGCAATAGGTTGAATGGCCTACTTCTACAATGTGCCTTTGCATAAACAGACAAATATAGTGTACAGACATAGCTTTAAATCACTGAAAGCAAAAATCTAAATGCAATTTTGTTTGTTCACATGAGAACATCATGGCTTTCACTTATTATCCATTCCTAAATGTCTTGGAAAGTGGTAGTCAGCTGCCTCCTTAAACCATTGCAATCTGTGTGAGGTAGGTACATCCACTGTCATATTGGGGAGGGAGTTTCAGGATTCTGACACTCAAGGGGCAGAAGAAACAGCAATACAATTCCAAATCAGAATGGTACAAGAAGTGGAACCTACCAGTGGTGGTGTTCCTCTACATTTGCTGCCCTTGTCATTCTAGATGGCGATGGTTATGGATTTAGAAAGTGCTATTGAAGGAGCCTTGGTGATCTCTGGCAATGCATCTTGCAAATTGTGTACACTACTGCCACTGTGCATTGGAGGTGGAGGGAGTGAATGTTGAAAGTGGTGAATGATGTGCCAATCAAGCAGGTTATTTGTCTTGGATAGTGCCAAGCTTCTTGAGTGTTGTTGCAGCTGTATTCATCCAGGCAAGGGGGGAGTATTCCATCATACTTCTGACTTGTGCCTTGCAGATGGGAGACAGGCCTTGGAGAGTCAGGAGATGAGTTACACATTGTGGAATTCCCAGAGTTCGACCTGTTCTTGTAGCCACAGTATTTATATGACTGGCCCAGTTCAGTTTGGTTAGTGGTTACCCCCAGGTTGTCGATAATGGTGTATTCAGAGATGGTTAATGCCATAAAATGTCAGATTCTCTTGTCTGAGATCGTAATTGCATGGCAAATGTGGGGAATGAGTTGTTCTTGCCACTCATCACCCCAAGCCTGGATCGATGAAGGTCTTGTTGCACAGGATACCGACTGGTGTAGTATTCAAATGTATTCAGTTCACTCACCAGGGAATATCCCCACTTTGACCTGATGACACAGGGAAGGAGTGTGATGAAGCAGCTAAAGGTACTCCTGCAAAGAAGTGATGGGACTGAGATGATTGACCTCCAACACACACAACCATCTTCCTTTGGGGCAGGTATGACTCCAGGCAGCAATTAGCTTTTCCCACAATTTTCACTGGTTCCAGCTTTGCTTGGACTTTTTGACACTACACCCACTTTGTTGACAAGGGCAGTCATCATCACCTCGGAAGTTCAGTTCTTTGGTCCATGCTATAATAAGGTCAGAGATCAAGTAGCCCTAAGAGAACCCAAACTGAGCATCAGTGAATAATTACAAATCAGGAGAGGAAACAATGTTTATTTTACTTTTTAGAAGACCATAAGACATAGGAGTGGAAGTAAGGCCATTCGGCCCATCGAGTCCACTCCGCCTTTATATATAGTTTGCATTTGGAGTTCTTGTGGCACACAGTGATCAGCATCCCTGCCTCTGAAGCAGAAGCGCAGCATTTGAGTCCCACCCCAAGAATCGAGAAACATGGTGAAACAAGTTAAATTTCAATCCTGCAAATCTTCCAAGTACACATCAATAATGAGAGAGAGATTGTAAACCTGCCAGTTGGTGTGAGTACAAAACTTTGAACTGAGTGTGTGCACTTGCTGGGTAAGAAAGTGTCTAAATCTTTCATTTGTGCAAACCTCTAATTTACTTTATTTTGATTGTAATTTGTAGTTGGCATAAAATGAAATCTGTTTAAAATTTCATGTCTGGGAGCTTTGAGCGGGTTAATTTTCAAGGAGTACATTGAAAAAGAAGCCTCATTAAGAACTGGCTGAAATAGGATCCTTATGAACTCACTCAGATATGTCCTTTGCATTGGATGCATAGTGGCCAACTTAGTGCAACTTACAATAGAATTCCGGAGTTCAGCGTCTCAAGAAGAATATTTGAACAAAAAGGAAGAGATGCTTAGTTTTGCCTAAACAAAGCTGTTGGTTGATGAATAGTTCCAGTTGTTAAAAGTAAGAACTGTTGAATTTGTGTTTAGTACGTATCATTTTTTCCTCTTTTTCTTAAAGATTGATCCCGCTGCATTAAAAAAGGAAAAGATTACACTAAAATGTAAACAGTGGGAATTCTTCAGCCATAAAGAGCAGGGCTACAAGTGTTATAAAATTAATAATTTAAATAATGTAAGATTCAGATAGTAGGCCAGCTGCTGGACACCATAGAGAGACACAGAGACAGCAGTGATGTATCAATTGTGAAGGGGCAGCAAAATTAGGGCAGGTATCATTCTTTACAGAAATGAGCACCAGTTTCAAAAGCTGTTATCTGCCTGGTGCCACGATTATGGATACCAGGGGCTGGAGAGGAACTTTGAGACGGAAGGCAAGGGTCTACTTGTCATTGCCTACAATGGTATATTTGACATTTATAGGACTAGAAAGGAGATTCTGCTGAAATATTTTATACAGTCAAGAGGTAAAATGCAGGATCTCCAAGGTAATGATCTCAAGGTTACTATCTGTGCCACAGGCAAACAGCGTACAGGGATACATTAGCTGGGAAGGCAAATAGTGAGCTTGACACAGTCTACAGAGGGTTCTAGACAGGTTAAGTAGGTGGACAAGAACTTGAAAGAATGCAATAACATGTGATGTGGTTAATAACTGACAGGACGATTACTTAAATAGGAAACAACTGCAGAAAGCTGTAATACATAGACATTTAGGGACTTTGTGCATGAATCAAAGCTAGCATCAAGTTGCACAAGCACTAGGGAAGTGTTGACCTTTATTTTAAAGGAAATGGAGCAATACAATCTCGCAATAGTCAGATTACATTTGGAACACCGAACCATTTTAGACTGGAACTGGAGACAGTCCAGAGAAGGTACAGAGAGATTTTGTTCTGATGAGAAATGGGTTCAAACTTACTGGAGTTTAGAGGAATGAGAGGTCACTTTATTGAAACATAGAGGATTGTCGGGATCTTTGACAGAGTAGATGAGGACAGATTGGTTTAGACTATATGAAAAGGGAAACAAGGGGAAAATATGCATCCAGGGTCACCCATTTACAACAGAGATGAGGAGGAGTTTTTTTTCTCTGAGGGTGTTGCATGTATGGAATTCTTTAGCACAGAATGTTGTTGAGGCTAGGTCATTAAGTATATTCAAAGTTGAGACTGACTGATTAAAATCTGTCAGGAAACCATGGGGAAAAGGCTAGAAAGTGAAGCTGAGGTCAAATCAGCCACTGAATGGCAGTGCAGACTTGATAATCACCATAGCGTTTCAGGACCATAGGGCGACTCTCTCATTAGAAAAAGATAATTGATGGTGATTTAATCTGAGGGTGAACACACCTCCAGTGAGGGGAGAAGTTGAAAAGGTACCTCAGCTAGAACACAAAATGAATCCACACTGTTGGCATCACTACACTGAAAACTAGCTAACCAGCCAACCAGCCAACCGAGGTAACCAATCCTCTCTGGTCAAAGTACGTGTGTAAAAAGCACTCCTACAGACTCTCTGATTGAACTGTAACACTTCCACGTCTACCTCATGTACTCACAATCTCCTATTCCTTGAGGAGCAGGTCAGGGTTCCAGCTGGAATTACTCAGCAAATAGTGTCAAACAAAACTCTGATCACTTCGTCCCTATGAAATGCTTCCACGTAGTTGCCTAACTCTAGTATGATCAAAATTCCACTGAGCACGCAAATTAACTACCTAGAGTAGCAGGTAATCTCAGTTCTCTCAGTCTTGTGATTTATTAACCAATTATACAACCAAAGGCTGATAAGTCAAGGCAGAGTGCATTCTATGCTTGGCTTCATTCAGATCAGCTCTGGGAATGTATATGGATCCAAAATTAACTTAACTGCTATGGATACAATAATACTGAAAAACAGAATTCAAGAGTGTAAATGATAAGCTAGTTGAGTCTTTCACCATCCTTTCAAACTGATTCTTTATAGCCATGAGTGAATTGTGAAAAAGGTATTTTCAAAGATTGTCTAACATTGCACCTTGTTAATATAAGATGTGCTCACAGAATACTTCCCTAGTTAGTCAACAGCATTACAACTACATTTATTTATGAAGCCTCTGAAATGTCAATACCCAACACCCAATTACACAGAGATGGTTTAGAAAACTAAAAGCCGAGGTCAGCACCTTTGCATGTAAAGACACGAACAACATGGCAGATAGATCTAAGAATATATAAGAGGCCAGAATTAAAGGAACTTAAATTTCTTGGTGGGTCATTGTTCAGTTGATAACACTCCTTTCTCCAAGACCGAAATTGTCACTCATGCAATACTCCTGGACCAGAACACAGGTGCCTTGGGAGACACTACAATTAGGGAGCATTGTGTTATCAGAGGGGCCACCTTTCAGATAAGACATTAAACCAAGACCCCATTCTCCCCCTCAGGTGAACTTAAGGCATCTCACAGCACTGTTTCGGAGACGCGGATGAGAGAGTTTGATTTACGTCCTGGTCAAATATTTGTCAATCGAACCACATCACAGAAAACAGATTATATTCATTATCACATTGCTGTTGGCAGGAAGCTTTTACTGTGTTCAACTAGCTGCCGCAAATATGAAATTACAACAGTGACCATACGTCGTTGCTAGAGAAGGGTTGGAAAAGATGCGCACAAAGTCTTTCCCTACAAGGTTAAAAATCACAACACCAGGTTATAGTCCAACAGACTGATTTGGAAGTACAAGCCTTTCGGAGTACTGCTTCGACAGGTAGCTGGTGGGACAGAAAGCCCCAAACATCAACACCTCTGCTCCTCAGATGCTGCCTGACCTGCTCCGAGTTTTCCAGCACCACACTCTTCGACTCTGACCTCCAGTGCTCACTTTCTCTCAGTTACAATAAACTCTGTGCCCCATGATCCTGCCCCACCAGCTGCCTGCCGAAGGAGCAGCGCTCTGAAAGGCTTGTATTTCCAAATAAACCCGCTGGATTATAACCTGGTGTTGAGTGATTTTTATTTTAAAAACCTTTGCCCAACACCTCGACACCATTTCTCCAACAAGGGCAGCGAGACCCTTCCATTCACTTCAACTGGACCAGGCTGCGGCAAAATCAACGACTCTCAGAACGAAGGGGGAGCCAACAAATCACTGGCAGAGCGGGGGCTGCAAACATTTTGCCGCCTTTGGAGGAGGAGGAGAGTTTTGAATTTGACAGGCGCCCTGCACATGACGGCTGTCTCCCCCTCCCCCTTTGAGGCAAAGTTCACCAGAATTTGCGACAACAAAGCCGGCAGGAGGCCAGGCTCCCCCCTCGTCTCGTACCTGGGCGTTCTTGGGGGTCTCGGGGGCCGGTCCATAGCTCATGGTGCTGAAAATCTCAGCGACACTCAGCTTCTCGCTCGCGGCGCCGGCTGCCATGACACCCTCCCGCTGCCTTCCCCGGTACACTTCCGCCGGAAGCAGGTCAACGGCACCGCCCTCCATCACCAGCCACTTCCGCCGGGAGAAGGTCAAAGCGCACCCTGACCAGGGTTCCCCTTCCGATCCTCGAGCCCAAGATCGTTAATTTTCATTTTCATGACTGAAAGCCTTCCTGTATTGTTATTTTTTCCTCACGAGTAGCTCGCGGGGGGAGGCGGAGTGCGGCCCGACCTTTATTTGTTTTACTCTCGACCCCGGCCCTTTTGTTCAGGGTGTGTGTTAGTCTCGGAGCGGCTTGGGAGGTTGCGCATAGCAACGGGACGGAGCTTCAGCAGGTGGGTCATGGAATGGGGGGGGGAGGAGGTTGGGTGATGGGGTGAAGGTTGGGTGATTGGGGGGGAGAGGGTGGAGGTTGGGTGATTGGGGGGGAGAGGGTGGAGGTTGGGTGATTGGGGGGGAGAGGGTGGAGGTTGGGTGATTGGGGGGGAGAGGGTGGAGGGTGGGTGATTGGGGGGGAGAGGGTGGAGGGTGGGTGATTGGGGGGGAGGGTGGAGGTTGGGTGATGGGGTGGAGGTTGGGTGATTGGGGGGGAGGGTGGAGGTTGGGTGATTGGGGGG